>NW_026908031.1:0-159398 GCF_033978785.1 Entelurus aequoreus | reverse complement strand
ACTTGCTTCAGCAGCACAATTCTGGTGCTGTAGTTGTAGGAGATGTCTCAAAACGTCATCAGGAGTCCCTACAAAACCTAAAAATGGCATAAATGCTTTTTTTGGGAAACTTTTTTTTTACCAAAAAATTTTTAAAAAACGGTCTTGTTTCAGCAGCCCAATTCTGGTGCTGTAGTTGTAGGAGATGTCTCAAAACGTCATCAGGAGTCCTGACTAAACCCGTAAATGTAAAAAAATGCATTTTTTACGCGAAACATTTTTTGCTAAAATGTCGTAAGGGGGGGACCCTGTCGTAAAAATTCAAAAAAACGGACTTGCTTCAGCAGTACAATTCTGGTGCTGTAGTTGTAGGAGATGTCTCAAAACGTCATCAGGAGTCCCGACTAAACCCGTAAATGTAAGAAAATGTAAAAAAATGCATATTTTACGAAAAACATTTTTTGCTAAAATGTCGTAAGGGGGGACCCTGTCGTAAAAACTCCAAAAAACGGACTTGCTTCAGCAGCACAATTCTGGTGCTGTAGTTGTAGGAGATGTCTCAAAAGGTCATCAGGAGTCCCTACAAAACCTAAAAATGGCATGAAATACTTTTTTTTGGAAAACTTTTTTTCACAAAAAAAAATTCAAAAAACAGACTTGCTTCAGCAGCCCAATTCTGGTGCTGTAGTTGTAGGAGATGTCTCAAAACGTCATCAGGAGTCCCGACTAAACCCGTAAATGTAAGAAAATGTAAAAAAATGCATATTTTACGAAAAACATTTTTTGCTAAAATGTCGTAAGGGGGGGACCCTGTTGTAAAAACTCCAAAAAATGGACTTGCTTCAGCAGCACAATTCTGGTGCTGTAGTTGTAGGAGATGTCTTAAAACGTCATCAGGAGTCCCGACAAAACCTAAAAATGGCATAAAATGCTTTTTTTGGGAAAAACTTTTTTTTTACAAAAATTTTTTAAAAAACGGTCTTGTTTCAGCAGCACAATTCTGGTGCTGTAGTTGTAGGAGATGTCTCAAAACGTCATCAGGAGTCCCGACTAAACCCGTAAATGTAAGAAAATGTAAGAAAATGCATTTTTTACGCGAAACATTTTTTGCTAAAATGTCGTAAGGGGGGACCCTGTCGTAAAAACTCCAAAAAAAGGACTTGCTTCAGCAGCACAATTCTGGTGCTGTAGTTGTAGGAGATGTCTCAAAACGTCATCAGGAGTCCCGACTAAAACCGTAAATGTAAGAAAATGTAAGAAAATGCATATTTTACGAAAAACATTTTTTGCTAAAATGTCGTAAGGGGGGACCCTGTCGTAAAAATTCCAAAAAACGGACTTGCTTCAGCAGCACAATTCTGGTGCTGTAGTTGTAGGAGATGTCTCAAAACGTCATCAGGAGTCCCTACAAAACCTAAAAATGGCATAAATGCTTTTTTTGGGAAAACTTTTTTTTTACCAAAAAAATTTTAAAAAACGGTCTTGTTTCAGCAGCCCAATTCTGGTGCTGTAGTTGTAGGAGATGTCTCAAAACGTCATCAGGAGTCCTGACTAAACCCGTAAATGTAAAAAAATGCATTTTTTACGCGAAACATTTTTTGCTAAAATGTCGTAAGGGGGGACCCTGTCGTAAAAATTCAAAAAAACGGACTTGCTTCAGCAGTACAATTCTGGTGCTGTAGTTGTAGGAGATGTCTCAAAACGTCATCAGGAGTCCCGACTAAACCCGTAAATGTAAGAAAATGTAAAAAAATGCATATTTTACGAAAAACATTTTTTGCTAAAATGTCGTAAGGGGGGACCCTGTCGTAAAAACTCCAAAAAACGGACTTGCTTCAGCAGCACAATTCTGGTGCTGTAGTTGTAGGAGATGTCTCAAAAGGTCATCAGGAGTCCCTACAAAACCTAAAAATGGCATGAAATACTTTTTTTTGGAAAACTTTTTTTCACAAAAAAAAATTCAAAAAACAGACTTGCTTCAGCAGCCCAATTCTGGTGCTGTAGTTGTAGGAGATGTCTCAAAACGTCATCAGGAGTCCCGACTAAACCCGTAAATGTAAGAAAATGTAAAAAAATGCATATTTTACGAAAAACATTTTTTGCTAAAATGTCGTAAGGGGGGACCCTGTCGTAAAAACTCCAAAAGACGGACTTGCTTCAGCAGCACAATTCTGGTGCTGTAGTTGTAGGAGAAGTCTCAAAACGTCATCAGGAGTCCCGACTAAACCCGTAAATATAAGAAAATGTAAGAAAATGCATTTTTTACGCGAAACATTTTTTGCTAAAATGTCGTAAGGGGGGACCATGTCGTAAAAATTCAAAAAAACGGACTTGCTTCAGCAGCACAATTCTGGTGCTGTTGTTGTAGGAGATGTCTCAAAACGTCATCAGGAGTCCCTACAAAACCTAAAAATGGCATGAAATGCTTTTTTTTGGAAAACTTTTTTTCACAAAAAAAAATTCAAAAAACAGACTTGCTTCAGCAGCACAATTCTGGTGCTGTAGTTGTAGGAGATGTCTCAAAACGTCATCAGGAGTCCCGACTAAACCCGTAAATGTAAGAAAATGTAAAAAAATGCATATTTTACGAAAAACATTTTTTGCTAAAATGTCGTAAGGGGGGACCCTGTCGTAAAAACTCCAAAAAACGGACTTGCTTCAGCAGCACAATTCTGGTGCTGTAGTTGTAGGAGATGTCTCAAAACGTCATCAGGAGTCCCGACTAAACCCGTAAATGTAAGAAAATGTAAGAAAATGCATTTTTTACGCGAAACATTTTTTGCTAAAATGTCGTAAGGGGGGACCCTGTCGTAAAAACTCCAAAAAACGGACTTGCTTCAGCAGCACAATTCTGGTGCTGTAGTTGTAGGAGATGTCTCAAAACGTCATCAGGAGTCCCGACTAAACCCGTAAATGTAAGAAAATGTAAGAAAATGCATATTTTACGAAAAACATTTTTTGCTAAAATGTCGTAAAAATTCCAAAAAACAGACTTGCTTCAGCAGCACAATTCTGGTGCTGTAGTTGTAGGAGATGTCTCAAAACGTCATCAGGAGTCCCTACAAAACCTAAAAATGGCATAAATGCTTTTTTTGGTAAAACTTTTTTTTTACCAAAAAAAATTTAAAAAACGGTCTTGTTTCAGCAGCACAATTCTGGTGACTGTAGTTGTAGGAGATGTCTCAAAACGTCATCAGGAGTCCCGACTAAACCCGTAAATGTAAGAAAATGTAAGAAAATGCATTTTTTACGCGAAACATTTTTTGCTAAAATGTCGTAAGGGGGGACCCTGTCGTAAAAACTCCAAAAAACGGACTTGCTTCAGCAGCACAATTCTGGTGCTGTAGTTGTAGGAGATGTCTCAAAACGTCATCAGGAGTCCCGACTAAACCCGTAAATGTAAGAAAATGTAAGAAAATGCATATTTTACGAAAAACATTTTTTGCTAAAATGTCGTAAGGGGGGACCCTGTCGTAAAAATTCCAAAAAACGGACTTGCTTCAGCAGCACAATTCTGGTGCTGTAGTTGTAGGAGATGTCTCAAAACGTCATCAGGAGTCCCTACAAAACCTAAAAATGGCATAAATGCTTTTTTTGGGAAAACTTTTTTTTTACCAAAAAATTTTTAAAAAACGGTCTTGTTTCAGCAGCCCAATTCTGGTGCTGTAGTTGTAGGAGATGTCTCAAAACGTCATCAGGAGTCCTGACTAAACCCGTAAATGTAAAAAAATGCATTTTTTACGCGAAACATTTTTTGCTAAAATGTCGTAAGGGGGGACCCTGTCGTAAAAATTCAAAAAAACGGACTTGCTTCAGCAGTACAATTCTGGTGCTGTAGTTGTAGGAGATGTCTCAAAACGTCATCAGGAGTCCCGACTAAACCCGTAAATGTAAGAAAATGTAAAAAAATGCATATTTTACGAAAAACATTTTTTGCTAAAATGTCGTAAGGGGGGACCCTGTCGTAAAAACTCCAAAAAACGGACTTGCTTCAGCAGCACAATTCTGGTGCTGTAGTTGTAGGAGATGTCTCAAAAGGTCATCAGGAGTCCCTACAAAACCTAAAAATGGCATGAAATACTTTTTTTTGGAAAACTTTTTTTCACAAAAAAAAATTCAAAAAACAGACTTGCTTCAGCAGCCCAATTCTGGTGCTGTAGTTGTAGGAGATGTCTCAAAACGTCATCAGGAGTCCCGACTAAACCCGTAAATGTAAGAAAATGTAAAAAAATGCATATTTTACGAAAAACATTTTTTGCTAAAATGTCGTAAGGGGGGACCCTGTCGTAAAAACTCCAAAAGACGGACTTGCTTCAGCAGCACAATTCTGGTGCTGTAGTTGTAGGAGAAGTCTCAAAACGTCATCAGGAGTCCCGACTAAACCCGTAAATATAAGAAAATGTAAGAAAATGCATTTTTTACGCGAAACATTTTTTGCTAAAATGTCGTAAGGGGGGACCATGTCGTAAAAATTCAAAAAAACGGACTTGCTTCAGCAGCACAATTCTGGTGCTGTTGTTGTAGGAGATGTCTCAAAACGTCATCAGGAGTCCCTACAAAACCTAAAAATGGCATGAAATGCTTTTTTTTGGAAAACTTTTTTTCACAAAAAAAAATTCAAAAAACAGACTTGCTTCAGCAGCACAATTCTGGTGCTGTAGTTGTAGGAGATGTCTCAAAACGTCATCAGGAGTCCCGACTAAACCCGTAAATGTAAGAAAATGTAAAAAAATGCATATTTTACGAAAAACATTTTTTGCTAAAATGTCGTAAGGGGGGACCCTGTCGTAAAAACTCCAAAAAACGGACTTGCTTCAGCAGCACAATTCTGGTGCTGTAGTTGTAGGAGATGTCTCAAAACGTCATCAGGAGTCCCGACTAAACCCGTAAATGTAAGAAAATGTAAGAAAATGCATATTTTACGAAAAACATTTTTTGCTAAAATGTCGTAAACCCTGTCGTAAAAACTCCAAAAAACGGACTTGCTTCAGCAGCACAATTCTGGTGCTGTAGTTGTAGGAGAAGTCTCAAAACGTCATCAGGAGTCCCGACTAAACCCGTAAATATAAGAAAATGTAAGAAAATGCATTTTTTACGCGAAACATTTTTTGCTAAAATGTCGTAAGGGGGGACCCTGTCGTAAAAACTCCAAAAAACGGACTTGCTTCAGCAGCACAATTCTGGTGCTGTAGTTGTAGGAGATGTCTCAAAACGTCATCAGGAGTCCCTACAAAACCTAAAAATGGCATGAAATGCTTTTTTTTGGAAAACTTTTTTTCACAAAAAAAAATTCAAAAAACAGACTTGCTTCAGCAGCCCAATTCTGGTGCTGTAGTTGTAGGAGAAGTCTCAAAACGTCATCAGGAGTCCCTACAAAACCTAAAAATGGCATAAATGCTTTTTTTGGGAAAACTTTTTTTTTACAAAAAAAATTTTAAAAAACGGTCTTGTTTCAGCAGCACAATTCTGGTGCTGTAGTTGTAGGAGATGTCTCAAAACGTCATCAGGAGTCCCGACTAAACCCGTAAATGTAAGAAAATGTAAGAAAATGCATTTTTTACGCGAAACATTTTTTGCTAAAATGTCGTAAGGGGGGACCCTGTCGTAAAAACTCCAAAAAACGGACTTGCTTCAGCAGCACAATTCTGGTGCTGTAGTTGTAGGAGATGTCTCAAAAGGTCATCAGGAGTCCCTACAAAACCTAAAAATGGCATGAAATGCTTTTTTTTGGAAAACTTTTTTTCACAAAAAAAAATTCAAAAAACAGACTTGCTTCAGCAGCCCAATTCTGGTGCTGTAGTTGTAGGAGATGTCTCAAAACGTCATCAGGAGTCCCGACTAAACCCGTAAATGTAAGAAAATGTAAAAAAAATGCATATTTTACAAAAAACATTTTTTGCTAAAATGTCGTAAAAACTCCAAAAAACGGACTTGCTTCAGCAGCACAATTCTGGTGCTGTAGTTGTAGGAGAAGTCTCAAAACGTCATCAGGAGTCCCGACTAAACCCGTAAATATAAGAAAATGTAAAAAAAATGCATATTTTACAAAAAACATTTTTTGCTAAAATGTCGTAAAAACTCCAAAAAACGGACTTGCTTCAGCAGCACAATTCTGGTGCTGTAGTTGTAGGAGAAGTCTCAAAACGTCATCAGGAGTCCCGACTAAACCCGTAAATATAAGAAAATGTAAGAAAATGCATTTTTTACGCGAAACATTTTTTGCTAAAATGTCGTAAGGGGGGACCCTGTCGTAAAAATTCAAAAAAACGGACTTGCTTCAGCAGCACAATTCTGGTGCTGTTGTTGTAGGAGATGTCTCAAAAGGTCATCAGGAGTCCCTACAAAACCTAAAAATGGCATGAAATGCTTTTTTTTGGAAAACTTTTTTTCACAAAAAAAAATTCAAAAAACAGACTTGCTTCAGCAGCCCAATTCTGGTGCTGTAGTTGTAGGAGATGTCTCAAAACGTCATCAGGAGTCCCGACTAAACCCGTAAATGTAAGAAAATGTAAGAAAATGCATTTTTTACGCGAAACATTTTTTGCTAAAATGTCGTAAGGGGGGGACCCTGTCGTAAAAATTCAAAAAAACGGACTTGCTTCAGCAGCACAATTCTGGTGCTGTAGTTGTAGGAGATGTCTCAAAACGTCATCAGGAGTCCCTACAAAACCTAAAAATGGCATAAATGCTTTTTTTGGGAAAACTTTTTTTTTACCAAAAAAAATTTAAAAAACGGTCTTGTTTCAGCAGCCCAATTCTGGTGCTGTAGTTGTAGGAGATGTCTCAAAACGTCATCAGGAGTCCCGACTAAACCTGTAAATGTAAGAAAATGTAAAAAAAATGCATATTTTACGAAAAACATTTTTTGCTAAAATGTCGTAAGGGGGGACCCTGTCGTAAAAACTCCAAAAGACGGACTTGCTTCAGCAGCACAATTCTGGTGCTGTAGTTGTAGGAGAAGTCTCAAAACGTCATCAGGAGTCCCGACTAAACCCGTAAATATAAGAAAATGTAAGAAAATGCATTTTTTACGCGAAACATTTTTTGCTAAAATGTCGTAAGGGGGGACCCTGTCGTAAAAATTCAAAAAAACGGACTTGCTTCAGCAGCACAATTCTGGTGCTGTAGTTGTAGGAGATGTCTCAAAAGGTCATCAGGAGTCCCGACTAAACCCGTAAATGTAAGAAAATGTAAAAAAATGCATATTTTACGAAAAACATTTTTTGCTAAAATGTCGTAAGGAGGGACCCTGTCGTAAAAACTCCAAAAAACGGACTTGCTTCAGCAGCACAATTCTGGTGCTGTAGTTGTAGGAGATGTCTCAAAACGTCATCAGGAGTCCCTACAAAACCTAAAAATGGCATAAATGCTTTTTTTGGGAAAACTTTTTTTTTACAAAAAAATTTTTAAAAAACTGTCTTGTTTCAGCAGCACAATTCTGGTGCTGTAGTTGTAGGAGATGTCTCAAAACGTCATCAGGAGTCCCGACTAAACCCGTAAATGTAAGAAAATGTAAGAAAATTTATATTTTACGAAAAACATTTTTTGCTAAAATGTCGTAAGGGGGGACCCTGTCGTAAAAATTCCAAAAAACGGACTTGCTTCAGCAGCACAATTCTGGTGCTGTAGTTGTAGGAGATGTCTCAAAACGTCATCAGGAGTCCGTACAAAACCTAAAAATGGCATAAATGCTTTTTTTGGGAAAACTTTTTTTTTACAAAAAAAAATTTAAAAAACGGTCTTGTTTCAGCAGCACAATTCTGGTGCTGTAGTTGTAGGAGATTACTCAAAAGGTCATCAGGAGTCCCTACAAAACCTAAAAATGGCATGAAATGCTTTTTTTTGGAAAACTTTTTTTCACAAAAAAAAATTCAAAAAACAGACTTGCTTCAGCAGCCCAATTCTGGTGCTGTAGTTGTAGGAGATGTCTCAAAACGTCATCAGGAGTCCCGACTAAACCCGTATATGTAAGAAAATGTAAAAAAAATGCATATTTTACGAAAAACATTTTTTGCTAAAATGTCGTAAGGGGGGACCCTGTCGTAAAAATTCCAAAAAACGGACTTGCTTCAGCAGCACAATTCTGGTGCTGTAGTTGTAGGAGATGTCTCAAAACGTCATCAGGAGTCCCTACAAAACCTAAAAATGGCATAAATGCTTTTTTTTGGAAAACTTTTTTTCACAAAAATTTTTTCAAAAAACAGACTTGCTTTAGCAGCACAATTCTGGTGCTGTAGTTGTAGGAGATGTCTCAAAACGTCATCAGGAGTCCCGACTAAACCTGTAAATGTAAGAAAATGTAAAAAAATGCATATTTTACGAAAAACATTTTTTGCTAAAATGTCGTAAGGGGGGACCCTGTCGTAAAAACTCCAAAAAACGGACTTGCTTCAGCAGCACAATTCTGGTGCTGTAGTTGTAGGAGATGTCTCAAAACGTCATCAGGAGTCCCGACTAAACCCGTAAATGTAAGAAAATGTAAAAAAAATGCATATTTTACAAAAAACATTTTTTGCTAAAATGTCGTAAGGGGGGACCCTGTCGTAAAAACTACAAAAAACGGACTTGCTTCAGCAGCACAATTCTGGTGCTGTAGTTGTAGGAGATGTCTCAAAAGGTCATCAGGAGTCCCTACAAAACCTAAAAATGGCATGAAATGCTTTTTTTTGGAAAACTTTTTTTCACAAAAAAAATTTCAAAAAACAGACTTGCTTCAGCAGCCCAATTCTGGTGCTGTAGTTGTAGGAGATGTCTCAAAACGTCATCAGGAGTCCCGACTAAACCCGTAAATGTAAGAAAATGTAAAAAAATGCATATTTTACGAAAAACATTTTTTGCTAAAATGTCGTAAGGGGGGACCCTGTCGTAAAAACTCCAAAAGACGGACTTGCTTCAGCAGCACAATTCTGGTGCTGTAGTTGTAGGAGAAGTCTCAAAACGTCATCAGGAGTCCCGACTAAACCCGTAAATATAAGAAAATGCATTTTTTACGCGAAACATTTTTTGCTAAAATGTCGTAAGGGGGGACCCTGTCGTAAAAATTCAAAAAAACGGACTTGCTTCAGCAGCACAATTCTGGTGCTGTTGTTGTAGGAGATGTCTCAAAAGGTCATCAGGAGTCCCTACAAAACCTAAAAATGGCATAAATGCTTTTTTTGGGAAAACTTTTTTTTTACAAAAAAAATTTAAAAAACGGTCTTGTTTCAGCAGCACAATTCTGGTGCTGTAGTTGTAGGAGATGTCTCAAAACGTCATCAGGAGTCCCGACTAAACCCGTAAATGTAAGAAAATGTAAGAAAATGCATATTTTACGAAAAACATTTTTTGCTAAAATGTCGTAAAGGGGGACCCTGTCGTAAAAATTCCAAAAAACGGACTTGCTTCAGCAGCACAATTCTGGTGCTGTAGTTGTAGGAGATGTCTCAAAACGTCATCAGGAGTCCCTACAAAACCTAAAAATGGCATAAATGCTTTTTTTGGGAAAACTTTTTTTTTACAAAAAAATTTTTAAAAAACGGTCTTGTTTCAGCAGCACAATTCTGGTGCTGTAGTTGTAGGAGATGTCTCAAAACGTCATCAGGAGTCCCGACTAAACCCGTAAATGTAAGAAAATGTAAGAAAATGCATTTTTTACGCGAAACATTTTTTGCTAAAATGTCGTAAGGGGGGACCCTGTCGTAAAAATTCAAAAAAACGGACTTGCTTCAGCAGTACAATTCTGGTGCTGTAGTTGTAGGAGATGTCTCAAAACGTCATCAGGAGTCCCTACAAAACCTAAAAATGGCATGAAATGCTTTTTTTTGGAAAACTTTTTTTCACAAAATTTTTTTCAAAAAACAGACTTGCTTCAGCAGCCCAATTCTGGTGCTGTAGTTGTAGGAGATGTCTCAAAACGTCATCAGGAGTCCCGACTAAACCCGTAAATGTAAGAAAATGTAAAAAAATGCATATTTTACGAAAAACATTTTTTGCTAAAATGTCGTAAGGGGGGACCCTGTCGTAAAAATTCCAAAAAACGGACTTGCTTCAGCAGCACAATTCTGGTGCTGTAGTTGTAGGAGATGTCTCAAAACGTCATCAGGAGTCCCTACAAAACCTAAAAATGGCATAAATGCATTTTTTGGGAAAACTTTTTTTTTACAAAAAATTTTTTAAAAAACGGTCTTGTTTCAGCAGCACAATTCTGGTGCTGTAGTTGTAGGAGATGTCTCAAAACGTCATCAGGAGTCCCGACTAAACCCGTAAATGTAAGAAAATGTAAGAAAATGCATTTTTTACGCGAAACATTTTTTGCTAAAATGTCGTAAGGGGGGACCCTGTCGTAAAAATTCAAAAAAACGGACTTGCTTCAGCAGTACAATTCTGGTGCTGTAGTTGTAGGAGATGTCTCAAAACGTCATCAGGAGTCCCTACAAAACCTAAAAATGGCATAAATGCTTTTTTTGGGAAAACTTTTTTTTTACCAAGAAATTTTTTAAAAACGGTCTTGTTTCAGCAGCACAATTCTGGTGCTGTAGTTGTAGGAGATGTCTCAAAACGTCATCAGGAGTCCCGACTTAACCCGTAAATGTAAGAAAATGTAAGAAAATTTATATTTTACGAAAAACATTTTTTGCTAAAATGTCGTAAGGGGGGGACCCTGTCGTAAAAATTCCAAAAAACGGACTTGCTTCAGCAGCACAATTCTGGTGCTGTAGTTGTAGGAGATGTCTCAAAACGTCATCAGGAGTCCCTACAAAACCTAAAAATGGCATAAATGCTTTTTTTGGGAAAACTTTTTTTTTACAAAAAAAAAATTTAAAAAACGGTCTTGTTTCAGCAGCACAATTCTGGTGCTGTAGTTGTAGGAGATGTCTCAAAACGTCATCAGGAGTCCCGACTAAACCCGTAAATGTAAGAAAATGTAAAAAAAATGCATATTTTACAAAAAACATTTTTTGCTAAAATGTCGTAAGGGGGGACCCTGTCGTAAAAACTACAAAAAACGGACTTGCTTCAGCAGCACAATTCTGGTGCTGTAGTTGTAGGAGATGTCTCAAAACGTCATCAGGAGTCCCTACAAAACCTAAAAATGGCATAAATGCTTTTTTTGGGAAAACTTTTTTTTTACAAAAATTTTTTTAAAAAACTGTCTTGTTTCAGCAGCACAATTCTGGTGCTGTAGTTGTAGGAGATGTCTCAAAACGTCATCAGGAGTCCCGACTAAACCCGTAAATGTAAGAAAATGTAAGAAAATGCATTTTTTACGCGAAACATTTTTTGCTAAAATGTCGTAAGGGGGGACCCTGTCGTAAAAATTCAAAAAAACGGACTTGCTTCAGCAGCACAATTCTGGTGCTGTTGTTGTAGGAGATGTCTCAAAATGTCATCAGGAGTCCCTACAAAACCTAAAAATGGCATGAAATGCTTTTTTTTTGGAAAACTTTTTTTCACAAAAAAAAATTCAAAAAACAGACTTGCTTCAGCAGCACAATTCTGGTGCTGTAGTTTTAGGAGATGTCTCAAAACGTCATCAGGAGTCCCTACAAAACCTAAAAATGGCATAAATGCTTTTTTTGGGAAAACTTTTTTTTTACAAAAAAAAATTTAAAAAACGGTCTTGTTTCAGCAGCACAATTCTGGTGCTGTAGTTGTAGGAGATGTCTCAAAACGTCATCAGGAGTCCCGACTAAACCCGTAAATGTAAGAAAATGTAAGAAAATGCATTTTTTACGCGAAACATTTTTTGCTAAAATGTCGTAAGGGGGGACCCTGTCGTAAAAATTCAAAAAAACGGACTTGCTTCAGCAGCACAATTCTGGTGCTGTAGTTGTAGGAGATGTCTCAAAACGTCATCAGGAGTCCCGACTAAACCTGTAAATGTAAGAAAATGTAAAAAAAATGCATATTTTACGAAAAACATTTTTTGCTAAAATGTCGTAAGGGGGGACCCTGTCGTAAAAACTCCAAAAGACGGACTTGCTTCAGCAGCACAATTCTGGTGCTGTAGTTGTAGGAGAAGTCTCAAAACGTCATCAGGAGTCCCGACTAAACCCGTAAATATAAGAAAATGTAAGAAAATGCATTTTTTACGCGAAACATTTTTTGCTAAAATGTCGTAAGGGGGGACCCTGTCGTAAAAATTCAAAAAAACGGACTTGCTTCAGCAGCACAATTCTGGTGCTGTAGTTGTAGGAGATGTCTCAAAAGGTCATCAGGAGTCCCGACTAAACCCGTAAATGTAAGAAAATGTAAAAAAATGCATATTTTACGAAAAACATTTTTTGCTAAAATGTCGTAAGGAGGGACCCTGTCGTAAAAACTCCAAAAAACGGACTTGCTTCAGCAGCACAATTCTGGTGCTGTAGTTGTAGGAGATGTCTCAAAACGTCATCAGGAGTCCCTACAAAACCTAAAAATGGCATAAATGCTTTTTTTGGGAAAACTTTTTTTTTACAAAAAATTTTTTAAAAAACTGTCTTGTTTCAGCAGCACAATTCTGGTGCTGTAGTTGTAGGAGATGTCTCAAAACGTCATCAGGAGTCCCGACTAAACCCGTAAATGTAAGAAAATGTAAGAAAATTTATATTTTACGAAAAACATTTTTTGCTAAAATGTCGTAAGGGGGGACCCTGTCGTAAAAATTCCAAAAAACGGACTTGCTTCAGCAGCACAATTCTGGTGCTGTAGTTGTAGGAGATGTCTCAAAACGTCATCAGGAGTCCCTACAAAACCTAAAAATGGCATAAATGCTTTTTTTGGGAAAACTTTTTTTTTACAAAAAAAAATTTAAAAAACGGTCTTGTTTCAGCAGCACAATTCTGGTGCTGTAGTTGTAGGAGATTACTCAAAAGGTCATCAGGAGTCCCTACAAAACCTAAAAATGGCATGAAATGCTTTTTTTTGGAAAACTTTTTTTCACAAAAAAAAATTCAAAAAACAGACTTGCTTCAGCAGCCCAATTCTGGTGCTGTAGTTGTAGGAGATGTCTCAAAACGTCATCAGGAGTCCCGACTAAACCCGTATATGTAAGAAAATGTAAAAAAAAATGCATATTTTACGAAAAACATTTTTTGCTAAAATGTCGTAAGGGGGGACCCTGTCGTAAAAATTCCAAAAAACGGACTTGCTTCAGCAGCACAATTCTGGTGCTGTAGTTGTAGGAGATGTCTCAAAACGTCATCAGGAGTCCCTACAAAACCTAAAAATGGCATAAATGCTTTTTTTTGGAAAACTTTTTTTCACAAAAAATTTTTCAAAAAACAGACTTGCTTTAGCAGCACAATTCTGGTGCTGTAGTTGTAGGAGATGTCTCAAAACGTCATCAGGAGTCCCGACTAAACCCGTAAATGTAAGAAAATGTAAAAAAATGCATATTTTACGAAAAACTTTTTGCTAAAATGTCGTAAGGGGGGAGACCCTGTCGTAAAAACTCCAAAAAACGGACTTGCTTCAGCAGCACAATTCTGGTGCTGTAGTTGTAGGAGATGTCTCAAAACGTCATCAGGAGTCCCGACTAAACCCGTAAATGTAAGAAAATGCATATTTTACGAAAAACATTTTTTGCTAAAATGTCGTAAGGGGGGAACCCTGTCGTAAAAATTCCAAAAAACGGACTTGCTTCAGCAGCACAATTCTGGTGCTGTAGTTGTAGGAGATGTCTCAAAACGTCATCAGGAGTCCCTACAAAACCTAAAAATGGCATAAATGCTTTTTTTGGGAAAACTTTTTTTTTACAAAAAAAATTTACAAAACGGTCTTGTTTCAGCAGCACAATTCTGGTGCTGTAGTTGTAGGAGATGTCTCAAAACGTCATCAGGAGTCCCGACTAAACCCGTAAATGTAAGAAAATGCATTTTTTACGCGAAACATTTTTTGCTAAAATGTCGTAAGGGGGGACCCTGTCGTAAAAATTCAAAAAAACGGACTTGCTTCAGCAGCACAATTCTGGTGCTGTTGTTGTAGGAGATGTCTCAAAATGTCATCAGGAGTCCCTACAAAACCTAAAAATGGCATGAAATGCTTTTTTTTTGGAAAACTTTTTTTCACAAAAAAAAATTCAAAAAACAGACTTGCTTCAGCAGCACAATTCTGGTGCTGTAGTTGTAGGAGATGTCTCAAAACGTCATCAGGAGTCCCTACAAAACCTAAAAATGGCATAAATGCTTTTTTTGGGAAAACTTTTTTTTTACAAAAAAAAATTTAAAAAACGGTCTTGTTTCAGCAGCACAATTCTGGTGCTGTAGTTGTAGGAGATGTCTCAAAACGTCATCAGGAGTCCCGACTAAACCCGTAAATGTAAGAAAATGTAAGAAAATGCATTTTTTACGCGAAACATTTTTTGCTAAAATGTCGTAAGGGGGGACCCTGTCGTAAAAATTCAAAAAAACGGACTTGCTTCAGCAGCACAATTCTGGTGCTGTAGTTGTAAGAGATGTCTCAAAACGTCATCAGGAGTCCCTACAAAACCTAAAAATGGCATGAAATGCTTTTTTTTGGAAAACTTTTTTTCACAAAAAAAAATTCAAAAAACAGACTTGCTTCAGCAGCCCAATTCTGGTGCTGTAGTTGTAGGAGATGTCTCAAAACGTCATCAGGAGTCCCGACTAAACCCGTAAATGTAAGAAAATGTAAAAAAATGCATATTTTACGAAAAACATTTTTTGCTAAAATGTCGTAAGGGGGGACCCTGTCGTAAAAACTCCAAAAGACGGACTTGCTTCAGCAGCACAATTCTGGTGCTGTAGTTGTAGGAGAAGTCTCAAAACATCATCAGGAGTCCCGACTAAACCCGTAAATATAAGAAAATGTAAGAAAATGCATTTTTTACGCGAAACATTTTTTGCTAAAATGTCGTAAGGGGGGACCCTGTCGTAAAAATTCAAAAAAACGGACTTGCTTCAGCAGCACAATTCTGGTGCTGTTGTTGTAGGAGATGTCTCAAAAGGTCATCAGGAGTCCCTACAAAACCTAAAAATGGCATGAAATGCTTTTTTTTGGAAAACTTTTTTTCACAAAAAAAAATTCAAAAAACAGACTTGCTTCAGCAGCACAATTCTGGTGCTGTAGTTGTAGGAGATGTCTCAAAACGTCATCAGGAGTCCCGACTAAACCCGTAAATGTAAGAAAATGTAAAAAAATGCATATTTTACGAAAAACATTTTTTGCTAAAATGTCGTAAGGGGGGAGACCCTGTCGTAAAAACTCCAAAAAACGGACTTGCTTCAGCAGCACAATTCTGGTGCTGTAGTTGTAGGAGATGTCTCAAAACGTCATCAGGAGTCCCGACTAAACCCGTAAATGTAAGAAAATGCATATTTTACGAAAAACATTTTTTGCTAAAATGTCGTAAGGGGGGAACCCTGTCGTAAAAATTCCAAAAAACGGACTTGCTTCAGCAGCACAATTCTGGTGCTGTAGTTGTAGGAGATGTCTCAAAAGGTCATCAGGAGTCCCTACAAAACCTAAAAATGGCATAAATGCTTTTTTTGGGAAAACTTTTTTTTTACAAAAAAAATTTAAAAAACGGTCTTGTTTCAGCAGCACAATTCTGGTGCTGTAGTTGTAGGAGATGTCTCAAAACGTCATCAGGAGTCCCGACTAAACCCGTAAATGTAAGAAAATGTAAGAAAATGCATTTTTTACGCGAAACATTTTTTGCTAAAATGTCGTAAGGGGGGACCCTGTCGTAAAAATTCAAAAAAACGGACTTGCTTCAGCAGCACAATTCTGGTGCTGTTGTTGTAGGAGATGTCTCAAAATGTCATCAGGAGTCCCTACAAAACCTAAAAATGGCATGAAATGCTTTTTTTTTGGAAAACTTTTTTTCACAAAAAAAAATTCAAAAAACAGACTTGCTTCAGCAGCACAATTCTGGTGCTGTAGTTGTAGGAGATGTCTCAAAACGTCATCAGGAGTCCCTACAAAACCTAAAAATGGCATAAATGCTTTTTTTGGGAAAACTTTTTTTTTACAAAAAAAAATTTAAAAAACGGTCTTGTTTCAGCAGCACAATTCTGGTGCTGTAGTTGTAGGAGATGTCTCAAAACGTCATCAGGAGTCCCGACTAAACCCGTAAATGTAAGAAAATGTAAGAAAATGCATTTTTTACGCGAAACATTTTTTGCTAAAATGTCGTAAGGGGGGACCCTGTCGTAAAAATTCAAAAAAACGGACTTGCTTCAGCAGCACAATTCTGGTGCTGTAGTTGTAAGAGATGTCTCAAAACGTCATCAGGAGTCCCTACAAAACCTAAAAATGGCATGAAATGCTTTTTTTTGGAAAACTTTTTTTCACAAAAAAATTTTCAAAAAACAGACTTGCTTCAGCAGCACAATTCTGGTGCTGTAGTTGTAGGAGATGTCTCAAAACGTCATCAGGAGTCCCGACTAAACCTGTAAATGTAAGAAAATGTAAAAAAAATGCATATTTTACGAAAAACATTTTTTGCTAAAATGTCGTAAGGGGGGACCCTGTCGTAAAAATTCAAAAAAACGGACTTGCTTCAGCAGCACAATTCTGGTGCTGTAGTTGTAGGAGATGTCTCAAAAGGTCATCAGGAGTCCCGACTAAACCCGTAAATGTAAGAAAATGTAAAAAAATGCATATTTTACGAAAAACATTTTTTGCTAAAATGTCGTAAGGGGGGACCCTGTCGTAAAAACTCCAAAAAACGGACTTGCTTCAGCAGCACAATTCTGGTGCTGTAGTTGTAGGAGATGTCTCAAAACGTCATCAGGAGTCCCTACAAAACCTAAAAATGGCATAAATGCTTTTTTTGGGAAAACTTTTTTTTTATAAAAAATTTTTTAAAAAACTGTCTTGTTTCAGCAGCACAATTCTGGTGCTGTAGTTGTAGGAGATGTCTCAAAACGTCATCAGGAGTCCCGACTAAACCCGTAAATGTAAGAAAATGTAAGAAAATGCATTTTTTACGCGAAACATTTTTTGCTAAAATGTCGTAAGGGGGGACCCTGTCGTAAAAATTCAAAAAAACGGACTTGCTTCAGCAGTACAATTCTGGTGCTGTAGTTGTAGGAGATGTCTCAAAACGTCATCAGGAGTCCCGACTAAACCTGTAAATGTAAGAAAATGTAAAAAAAATGCATATTTTACGAAAAACATTTTTTGCTAAAATGTCGTAAGGGGGGACCCTGTCGTAAAAATTCAAAAAAACGGACTTGCTTCAGCAGCACAATTCTGGTGCTGTTGTTGTAGGAGATGTCTCAAAATGTCATCAGGAGTCCCTACAAAACCTAAAAATGGCATGAAATGCTTTTTTTTTGGAAAACTTTTTTTCACAAAAAAAATTTCAAAAAACAGACTTGCTTCAGCAGCACAATTCTGGTGCTGTAGTTGTAGGAGATGTCTCAAAACGTCATCAGGAGTCCCTACAAAACCTAAAAATGGCATAAATGCTTTTTTTGGGAAAACTTTTTTTTTACAAAAAAAAATTTAAAAAACGGTCTTGTTTCAGCAGCACAATTCTGGTGCTGTAGTTGTAGGAGATGTCTCAAAACGTCATCAGGAGTCCCGACTAAACCCGTAAATGTAAGAAAATGTAAGAAAATGCATTTTTTACGCGAAACATTTTTTGCTAAAATGTCGTAAGGGGGGACCCTGTCGTAAAAATTCAAAAAAACGGACTTGCTTCAGCAGCACAATTCTGGTGCTGTAGTTGTAAGAGATGTCTCAAAACGTCATCAGGAGTCCCTACAAAACCTAAAAATGGCATGAAATGCTTTTTTTTGGAAAACTTTTTTTCACAAAAAAAATTTCAAAAAACAGACTTGCTTCAGCAGCACAATTCTGGTGCTGTAGTTGTAGGATATGTCTCAAAACGTCATCAGGAGTCCCGACTAAACCTGTAAATGTAAGAAAATGTAAAAAAAATGCATATTTTACGAAAAACATTTTTTGCTAAAATGTCGTAAGGGGGGACCCTGTCGTAAAAATTCAAAAAAACGGACTTGTTTCAGCAGCACAATTCTGGTGCTGTAGTTGTAGGAGATGTCTCAAAAGGTCATCAGGAGTCCCGACTAAACCCGTAAATGTAAGAAAATGTAAGAAAATGCATTTTTTACGCGAAACATTTTTTGCTAAAATGTCGTAAGGGGGGACCCTGTCGTAAAAATTCAAAAAAACGGACTTGCTTCAGCAGCACAATTCTGGTGCTGTTGTTGTAGGAGATGTCTCAAAATGTCATCAGGAGTCCCTACAAAACCTAAAAATGGCATGAAATGCTTTTTTTTTGGAAAACTTTTTTTCACAAAAAAAAATTCAAAAAACAGACTTGCTTCAGCAGCACAATTCTGGTGCTGTAGTTGTAGGAGATGTCTCAAAACGTCATCAGGAGTCCCTACAAAACCTAAAAATGGCATAAATGCTTTTTTTGGGAAAACTTTTTTTTTACAAAAAAAAATTTAAAAAACGGTCTTGTTTCAGCAGCACAATTCTGGTGCTGTAGTTGTAGGAGATGTCTCAAAACGTCATCAGGAGTCCCGACTAAACCCGTAAATGTAAGAAAATGTAAGAAAATGCATTTTTTACGCGAAACATTTTTTGCTAAAATGTCGTAAGGGGGGACCCTGTCGTAAAAATTCAAAAAAACGGACTTGCTTCAGCAGCACAATTCTGGTGCTGTTGTTGTAGGAGATGTCTCAAAATGTCATCAGGAGTCCCTACAAAACCTAAAAATGGCATGAAATGCTTTTTTTTTGGAAAACTTTTTTTCACAAAAAAAAATTCAAAAAACAGACTTGCTTCAGCAGCACAATTCTGGTGCTGTAGTTGTAGGAGATGTCTCAAAACGTCATCAGGAGTCCCTACAAAACCTAAAAATGGCATAAATGCTTTTTTTGGGAAAACTTTTTTTTTACAAAAAAAAATTTAAAAAACGGTCTTGTTTCAGCAGCACAATTCTGGTGCTGTAGTTGTAGGAGATGTCTCAAAACGTCATCAGGAGTCCCGACTAAACCCGTAAATGTAAGAAAATGTAAGAAAATGCATTTTTTACGCGAAACATTTTTTGCTAAAATGTCGTAAGGGGGGACCCTGTCGTAAAAATTCAAAAAAACGGACTTGCTTCAGCAGCACAATTCTGGTGCTGTAGTTGTAAGAGATGTCTCAAAACGTCATCAGGAGTCCCTACAAAACCTAAAAATGGCATGAAATGCTTTTTTTTGGAAAACTTTTTTTCACAAAAAAAATTTCAAAAAACAGACTTGCTTCAGCAGCACAATTCTGGTGCTGTAGTTGTAGGAGATGTCTCAAAACGTCATCAGGAGTCCCGACTAAACCTGTAAATGTAAGAAAATGTAAAAAAAATGCATATTTTACGAAAAACATTTTTTGCTAAAATGTCGTAAGGGGGGACCCTGTCGTAAAAATTCAAAAAAACGGACTTGCTTCAGCAGCACAATTCTGGTGCTGTAGTTGTAGGAGATGTCTCAAAAGGTCATCAGGAGTCCCGACTAAACCCGTAAATGTAAGAAAATGTAAGAAAATGCATTTTTTACGCGAAACATTTTTTGCTAAAATGTCGTAAGGGGGGACCCTGTCGTAAAAATTCAAAAAAACGGACTTGCTTCAGCAGCACAATTCTGGTGCTGTTGTTGTAGGAGATGTCTCAAAATGTCATCAGGAGTCCCTACAAAACCTAAAAATGGCATGAAATGCTTTTTTTTTGGAAAACTTTTTTTCACAAAAAAAAATTCAAAAAACAGACTTGCTTCAGCAGCACAATTCTGGTGCTGTAGTTGTAGGAGATGTCTCAAAACGTCATCAGGAGTCCCTACAAAACCTAAAAATTGCATAAATGCTTTTTTTGGGAAAACTTTTTTTTTACAAAAAAAAATTTAAAAAACGGTCTTGTTTCAGCAGCACAATTCTGGTGCTGTAGTTGTAGGAGATGTCTCAAAACGTCATCAGGAGTCCCGACTAAACCCGTAAATGTAAGAAAATGTAAGAAAATGCATTTTTTACGCGAAACATTTTTTGCTAAAATGTCGTAAGGGGGGACCCTGTCGTAAAAATTCAAAAAAACGGACTTGCTTCAGCAGCACAATTCTGGTGCTGTAGTTGTAAGAGATGTCTCAAAACGTCATCAGGAGTCCCTACAAAACCTAAAAATGGCATGAAATGCTTTTTTTTGGAAAACTTTTTTTCACAAAAAAAATTTCAAAAAACAGACTTGCTTCAGCAGCACAATTCTGGTGCTGTAGTTGTAGGAGATGTCTCAAAACGTCATCAGGAGTCCCGACTAAACCTGTAAATGTAAGAAAATGTAAAAAAAATGCATATTTTACGAAAAACATTTTTTGCTAAAATGTCGTAAGGGGGGACCCTGTCGTAAAAATTCAAAAAAACGGACTTGCTTCAGCAGCACAATTCTGGTGCTGTAGTTGTAGGAGATGTCTCAAAAGGTCATCAGGAGTCCCGACTAAACCCGTAAATGTAAGAAAATGTAAAAAAATGCATATTTTACGAAAAACATTTTTTGCTAAAATGTCGTAAGGGGGGACCCTGTCGTAAAAACTCCAAAAAACGGACTTGCTTCAGCAGCACAATTCTGGTGCTGTAGTTGTAGGAGATGTCTCAAAACGTCATCAGGAGTCCCTACAAAACCTAAAAATGGCATAAATGCTTTTTTTGGGAAAACTTTTTTTTTATAAAAAATTTTTTAAAAAACTGTCTTGTTTCAGCAGCACAATTCTGGTGCTGTAGTTGTAGGAGATGTCTCAAAACGTCATCAGGAGTCCCGACTAAACCCGTAAATGTAAGAAAATGTAAGAAAATGCATTTTTTACGCGAAACATTTTTTGCTAAAATGTCGTAAGGGGGGACCCTGTCGTAAAAATTCAAAAAAACGGACTTGCTTCAGCAGTACAATTCTGGTGCTGTAGTTGTAGGAGATGTCTCAAAACGTCATCAGGAGTCCCGACTAAACCTGTAAATGTAAGAAAATGTAAAAAAAATGCATATTTTACGAAAAACATTTTTTGCTAAAATGTCGTAAGGGGGGACCCTGTCGTAAAAACTACAAAAAACGGACTTGCTTCAGCAGCACAGTTCTGGTGCTGTAGTTGTAGGAGATGTCTCAAAAGGTCATCAGGAGTCCCTACAAAACCTAAAAATGGCATGAAATGCTTTTTTTTGGAAAACTTTTTTTCACAAAAAAAAATTCAAAAAACAGACTTGCTTCAGCAGCCCAATTCTGGTGCTGTAGTTGTAGGAGATGTCTCAAAACGTCATCAGGAGTCCAGACTAAACCCGTAAATGTAAGAAAATGTAAAAAAATGCATATTTTACGAAAAACATTTTTTGCTAAAATGTCGTAAGGGGGGACCCTGTCGTAAAAACTCCAAAAAACGGACTTGCTTCAGCAGCACAATTCTGGTGCTGTAGTTGTAGGAGATGTCTCAAAACGTCATCAGGAGTCCCTACAAAACCTAAAAATGGCATAAATGCTTTTTTTGGGAAAACTTTTTTTTTATAAAAAATTTGTTAAAAAACTGTCTTGTTTCAGCAGCACAATTCTGGTGCTGTAGTTGTAGGAGATGTCTCAAAACGTCATCAGGAGTCCCGACTAAACCCGTAAATGTAAGAAAATGTAAGAAAATGCATTTTTTACGCGAAACATTTTTTGCTAAAATGTCGTAAGGGGGGACCCTGTCGTAAAAATTCAAAAAAACGGACTTGCTTCAGCAGTACAATTCTGGTGCTGTAGTTGTAGGAGATGTCTCAAAACGTCATCAGGAGTCCCGACTAAACCTGTAAATGTAAGAAAATGTAAAAAAAATGAATATTTTACGAAAAACATTTTTTGCTAAAATGTCGTAAGGGGGGACCCTGTCGTAAAAACTACAAAAAACGGACTTGCTTCAGCAGCACAGTTCTGGTGCTGTAGTTGTAGGAGATGTCTCAAAAGGTCATCAGGAGTCCCTACAAAACCTAAAAATGGCATGAAATGCTTTTTTTTGGAAAACTTTTTTTCACAAAAAAAAATTCAAAAAACAGACTTGCTTCAGCAGCCCAATTCTGGTGCTGTAGTTGTAGGAGATGTCTCAAAACGTCATCAGGAGTCCAGACTAAACCCGTAAATGTAAGAAAATGTAAAAAAATGCATATTTTACGAAAAACATTTTTTGCTAAAATGTCGTAAGGGGGGACCCTGTCGTAAAAACTCCAAAAGACGGACTTGCTTCAGCAGCACAATTCTGGTGCTGTAGTTGTAGGAGAAGTCTCAAAACGTCATCAGGAGTCCCGACTAAACCCGTAAATATAAGAAAATGTAAGAAAATGCATTTTTTACGCGAAACATTTTTTGCTAAAATGTCGTAAGGGGGGACCCTGTCGTAAAAATTCAAAAAAACGGACTTGCTTCAGCAGCACAATTCTGGTGCTGTTGTTGTAGGAGATGTCTCAAAAGGTCATCAGGAGTCCCTACAAAACCTAAAAATGGCATGAAATGCTTTTTTTTGGAAAACTTTTTTTCACAAAAAAAAATTCAAAAAACAGACTTGCTTCAGCAGCACAATTCTGGTGCTGTAGTTGTAGGAGATGTCTCAAAACGTCATCAGGAGTCCCGACTAAACCCGTAAATGTAAGAAAATGTAAAAAAATGCATATTTTACGAAAAACATTTTTTGCTAAAATGTCGTAAGGGGGGACCCTGTCGTAAAAACTCCAAAAAACGGACTTGCTTCAGCAGCACAATTCTGGTGCTGTAGTTGTAGGAGATGTCTCAAAACGTCATCAGGAGTCCCGACTAAACCCGTAAATGTAAGAAAATGTAAGAAAATGCATTTTTTACGCGAAACATTTTTTGCTAAAATGTCGTAAGGGGGGACCCTGTCGTAAAAATTCAAAAAAACGGACTTGCTTCAGCAGTACAATTCTGGTGCTGTAGTTGTAGGAGATGTCTCAAAACGTCATCAGGAGTCCCTACAAAACCTAAAAATGGCATGAAATGCTTTTTTTTGGAAAACTTTTTTTCACAAAAAAAATTTCAAAAAACAGACTTCCTTCAGCAGCACAATTCTGGTGCTGTAGTTGTAGGAGATGTCTCAAAACGTCATCAGGAGTCCCGACTAAACCCGTAAATGTAAGAAAATGTTTAAAAAAATGCATATTTTACAAAAAACATTTTTTGCTAAAATGTCGTAAGGGGGGGGACCCTGTCGTAAAAACTACAAAAAACGGACTTGCTTCAGCAGCACAATTCTGGTGCTGTAGTTGTAGGAGATGTCTCAAAAGGTCATCAGGAGTCCCTACAAAACCTAAAAATGGCATGAAATGCTTTTTTTTGGAAAACTTTTTTTCACAAAAAAAAATTCAAAAAACAGACTTGCTTCAGCAGCCCAATTCTGGTGCTGTAGTTGTAGGAGATGTCTCAAAACGTCATCAGGAGTCCCGACTAAACCCGTAAATGTAAGAAAATGTAAAAAAATGCATATTTTACGAAAAACATTTTTTGCTAAAACGTCGTAAGGGGGGACCCTGTCGTAAAAATTCCAAAAAACGGACTTGCTTCAGCAGCACAATTCTGGTGCTGTAGTTGTAGGAGATGTCTCAAAACGTCATCAGGAGTCCCTACAAAACCTAAAAATGGCATAAATGCTTTTTTTGGGAAAACTTTTTTTTTACAAAAAATTTTTTTAAAAACTGTCTTGTTTCAGCAGCACAATTCTGGTGCTGTAGTTGTAGGAGATGTCTCAAAACGTCATCAGGAGTCCCGACTAAACCCGTAAATGTAAGAAAATGTAAGAAAATGCATTTTTTTCGCGAAACATTTTTTGCTAAAATGTCGTAAGGGGGGACCCTGTCGTAAAAATTCAAAAAAAACGGACTTGCTTCAGCAGCACAATTCTGGTGCTGTAGTTGTAGGAGATGTCTCAAAAGGTCATCAGGAGTCCCTACAAAACCTAAAAATGGCATGAAATGCTTTTTTTTTGGAAAACTTTTTTTCACAAAAAAAAATTCAAAAAACAGACTTGCTTCAGCAGCACAATTCTGGTGCTGTTGTTGTAGGAGATGTCTCAAAACGTCATCAGGAGTCCCTACAAAACCTAAAAATTGCATAAAATGCTTTTTTTGGGAAAACTTTAAAAAAAACAAAAAAAAAACAGACTTGCTTCAGCAGTACAATTCTGGTGCTGTAGTTGTAGGAGATGTCTCAAAACGTCATCAGGAGTCCCGACTAAACCCGTAAATGTAAGAAAATGTAAGAAAATGCATATTTTACGAAAAACATTTTTTGCTAAAATGTCGTAAGGGGGGACCCTGTCGTAAAAATTCCAAAAAACGGACTTGCTTCAGCAGCACAATTCTGGTGCTGTAGTTGTAGGGGATGTCTCAAAACGTCATCAGGAGTCCCTACAAAACCTAAAAATGGCATAAATGCTTTTTTTGGGAAAACTTTTTTTTTACAAAAAAATTTTTAAAAAACTGTCTTGTTTCAGCAGCACAATTCTGGTGCTGTAGTTGTAGGAGATGTCTCAAAACGTCATCAGGAGTCCCGACTAAACTGGTAAATGTAAGAAAATGTAAGAAAATGCATTTTTTACGCGAAACGTTTTTTGCTAAAATGTCGTAAGGGGGGACCCTGTCGTAAAAATTAAAAAAAACGGACTTGCTTCAGCAGTACAATTCTGGTGCTGTAGTTGTAGGAGATGTCTCAAAAGGTCATCAGGAGTCCCTACAAAACCTAAAAATGGCATGAAATGCTTTTTTTTGGAAAACTTTTTTTCACAAAAAAAAATTCAAAAAACAGACTTGCTTCAGCAGCCCAATTCTGGTGCTGTAGTTGTAGGAGATGTCTCAAAACGTCATCAGGAGTCCCGACTAAACCCGTAAATGTAAGAAAATGTAAAAAAATGCATATTTTACGAAAAACATTTTTTGCTAAAATGTCGTAAGGGGGGACCCTGTCGTAAAAATTCCAAAAAACGGACTTGCTTCAGCAGCACAATTCTGGTGCTGTAGTTGTAGGAGATGTCTCAAAACGTCATCAGGAGTCCCTACAAAACCTAAAAATGGCATAAATGCTTTTTTTGGGAAAACTTTTTTTTTACAAAAATTTTTTTAAAAAACTGTCTTGTTTCAGCAGCACAATTCTGGTGCTGTAGTTGTAGGAGATGTCTCAAAACGTCATCAGGAGTCCCGACTAAACCCGTAAATGTAAGAAAATGTAAGAAAATGCATTTTTTACGCGAAACATTTTTTGCTAAAATGTCGTAAGGGGGGACCCTGTCGTAAAAATTCAAAAAACGGACTTGCTTCAGCAGCACAATTCTGGTGCTGTAGTTGTAGGAGATGTCTCAAAACGTCATCAGGAGTCCCTACAAAACCTAAAAATGGCATAAATGCTTTTTTTGGGAAAACTTTTTTTTTACAAAAAATTTTTTAAAAAACGGTCTTGTTTCAGCAGCACAATTCTGGTGCTGTAGTTGTAGGAGATGTCTCAAAACGTCATCAGGAGTCCCGACTAAACCCGTAAATGTAAGAAAATGTAAGAAAATGCATTTTTTACGCGAAACATTTTTTGCTAAAATGTCGTAAGGGGGGACCCTGTCGTAAAAATTCAAAAAAACGGACTTGCTTCAGCAGTACAATTCTGGTGCTGTAGTTGTAGGAGATGTCTCAAAACGTCATCAGGAGTCCCTACAAAACCTAAAAATGGCATGAAATGCTTTTTTTTGGAAAACTTTTTTTCACAAAAATTTTTTCAAAAAACAGACTTGCTTTAGCAGCACAATTCTGGTGCTGTAGTTGTAGGAGATGTCTCAAAACGTCATCAGGAGTCCCGACTAAACCTGTAAATGTAAGAAAATGTAAAAAAATGCATATTTTACGAAAAACATTTTTTGCTAAAATGTCGTAAGGGGGGACCCTGTCGTAAAAACTCCAAAAAACGGACTTGCTTCAGCAGCACAATTCTGGTGCTGTAGTTGTAGGAGATGTCTCAAAAGGTCATCAGGAGTCCCTACAAAACCTAAAAATGGCATGAAATGCTTTTTTTTGGAAAACTTTTTTTCACAAAAAAAAATTCAAAAAACAGACTTGCTTCAGCAGCCCAATTCTGGTGCTGTAGCTGTAGGAGATGTCTCAAAACGTCATCAGGAGTCCCGACTAAACCCGTAAATGTAAGAAAATGTAAAAAAATGCATATTTTACGAAAAACATTTTTTGCTAAAATGTCGTAAGGGGGGACCCTGTCGTAAAAACTCCAAAAGACGGACTTGCTTCAGCAGCACAATTCTGGTGCTGTAGTTGTAGGAGAAGTCTCAAAACGTCATCAGGAGTCCCGACTAAACCCGTAAATATAAGAAAATGTAAGAAAATGCATTTTTTACGCGAAACATTTTTTGCTAAAATGTCGTAAGGGGGGACCCTGTCGTAAAAATTCAAAAAAACGGACTTGCTTCAGCAGCACAATTCTGGTGCTGTTGTTGTAGGAGATGTCTCAAAAGGTCATCAGGAGTCCCTACAAAACCTAAAAATGGCATGAAATGCTTTTTTTTGGAAAACTTTTTTTCACCAAAAAAAATTCAAAAAACAGACTTGCTTCAGCAGCACAATTCTGGTGCTGTAGTTGTAGGAGATGTCTCAAAACGTCATCAGGAGTCCCGACTAAACCCGTAAATGTAAGAAAATGTAAAAAAATGCATATTTTACGAAAAACATTTTTTGCTAAAATGTCGTAAAAACTCCAAAAAACGGACTTGCTTCAGCAGCACAATTCTGGTGCTGTAGTTGTAGGAGATGTCTCAAAACGTCATCAGGAGTCCCTACAAAACCTAAAAATGGCATAAATGCTTTTTTTGGGAAAACTTTTTTTTTACAAAAAAAATTTTAAAAAACGGTCTTGTTTCAGCAGCACAATTTTGGTGCTGTAGTTGTAGGAGATGTCTCAAAACGTCATCAGGAGTCCCGACTAAACCCGTAAATGTAAGAAAATGTAAGAAAATGCATTTTTTACGCGAAACATTTTTTGCTAAAATGTCGTAAGGGGGGACCCTGTCGTAAAAATTCAAAAAAACGGACTTGCTTCAGCAGCACAATTCTGGTGCTGTAGTTGTAGGAGATGTCTCAAAATGTCATCAGGAGTCCCTACAAAACCTAAAAATGGCATGAAATGCTTTTTTTTTTGAAAACTTTTTTTCACAAAAAAAATTTCAAAAAACAGACTTGCTTCAGCAGCACAATTCTGGTGCTGTAGTTGTAGGAGATGTCTCAAAACGTCATCAGGAGTCCCGACTAAACCTGTAAATGTAAGAAAATGTAAAAAAAAATGCATATTTTACGAAAAACATTTTTTGCTAAAATGTCGTAAGGGGGGACCCTGTCGTAAAAACTCCAAAAAACGGACTTGCTTCAGCAGCACAATTCTGGTGCTGTAGTTGTAGGAGATGTCTCAAAACGTCATCAGGAGTCCCGACTAAACCTGTAAATGTAAGAAAATGTAAAAAAAATGCATATTTTACGAAAAACATTTTTTGCTAAAATGTCGTAAGGGGGGACCCTGTCGTAAAAACTCCAAAAAACGGACTTGCTTCAGCAGCACAATTCTGGTGCTGTAGTTGTAGGAGATGTCTCAAAAGGTCATCAGGAGTCCCTACAAAACCTAAAAATGGCATGAAATGCTTTTTTTTGGAAAACTTTTTTTCACAAAAAAAAATTCAAAAAACAGACTTGCTTCAGCAGCCCAATTCTGGTGCTGTAGTTGTAGGAGATGTCTCAAAACGTCATCAGGAGTCCCGACTAAACCCGTAAATGTAAGAAAATGTAAAAAAATGCATATTTTACGAAAAACATTTTTTGCTAAAATGTCGTAAGGGGGGACCCTGTCGTAAAAACTCCAAAAGACGGACTTGCTTCAGCAGCACAATTCTGGTGCTGTAGTTGTAGGAGAAGTCTCAAAAGGTCATCAGGAGTCCCGACTAAACCCGTAAATGTAAGAAAATGTAAAAAAATGCATATTTTACGAAAAACATTTTTTGCTAAAATGTCGTAAGGGGGGACCCTGTCGTAAAAATTCAAAAAAACGGACTTGCTTCAGCAGCACAATTCTGGTGCTGTAGTTGTAGGAGATGTCTCAAAAGGTCATCAGGAGTCCCGACTAAACCCGTAAATGTAAGAAAATGTAAAAAAATGCATATTTTACGAAAAACATTTTTTGCTAAAATGTCGTAAGGGGGGACCCTGTCGTAAAAACTCCAAAAAACGGACTTGCTTCAGCATCACAATTCTGGTGCTGTAGTTGTAGGAGATGTCTCAAAACGTCATCAGGAGTCCCTACAAAACCTAAAAATGGCATAAATGCTTTTTTTGGGAAAACTTTTTTTTTACAAAAATTTTTTTAAAAAACTGTCTTGTTTCAGCAGCACAATTCTGGTGCTGTAGTTGTAGGAGATGTCTCAAAACGTCATCAGGAGTCCCGACTAAACCCGTAAATGTAAGAAAATGTAAGAAAATGCATTTTTTACGCGAAACATTTTTTGCTAAAATGTCGTAAGGGGGGACCCTGTCGTAAAAAATTCAAAAAACGGTCTTGTTTCAGCAGTACAATTCTGGTGCTGTAGTTGTAGGAGATGTCTCAAAACGTCATCAGGAGTCCCGACTAAACCCGTAAATGTAAGAAAATGTAAAAAAATGCATATTTTACGAAAAACATTTTTTGCTAAAATGTCGTAAGGGGGGACCCTGTCGTAAAAACTCCAAAAGACGGACTTGCTTCAGCAGCACAATTCTGGTGCTGTAGTTGTAGGAGATGTCTCAAAACGTCATCAGGAGTCCCTACAAAACCTAAAAATGGCATAAATGCTTTTTTTGGGAAAACTTTTTTTTTACAAAAAATTTTTTAAAAAACTGTCTTGTTTCAGCAGCACTATTCTGGTGCTGTAGTTGTAGGAAATGTCTCAAAACGTCATCAGGAGTCCCGACTAAACCCGTAAATGTAAGAAAATGTAAGAAAATGCATTTTTTACGCGAAACATTTTTTGCTAAAATGTCGTAAGGGGGGACCCTGTCGTAAAAATTCAAAAAAACGGACTTGCTTCAGCAGTACAATTCTGGTGCTGTAGTTGTAGGAGATGTCTCAAAACGTCATCAGGAGTCCCTACAAAACCTAAAAATGGCATAAATGCTTTTTTTGGGAAAACTTTTTTTTTACAAAATTTTTTTTTAAAAACTGTCTTGTTTCAGCAGCACAATTGTGGTGCTGTAGTTGTAGGAGATGTCTCAAAACGTCATCAGGAGTCCCGACTAAACCCGTAAATGTAAGAAAATGCATTTTTTACGCGAAACATTTTTTGCTAAAATGTCGTAAGGGGGGACCCTGTCGTAAAAATTCAAAAAAACGGACTTGCTTCAGCAGTACAATTCTGGTGCTGTAGTTGTAGGAGATGTCTCAAAACGTCATCAGGAGTCCGTACAAAACCTAAAAATGGCATGAAATGCTTTTTTTTGGAAAACTTTTTTTCACAAAATTTTTTTCAAAAAACAGACTTGCTTCAGCAGCACAATTCTGGTGCTGTAGTTGTAGGAGATGTCTCAAAACGTCATCAGGAGTCCCGACTAAACCCGTAAATGTAAGAAAATGTAAAAAAATGCATATTTTACGAAAAACATTTTTTGCTAAAATGTCGTAAGGGGGGACCCTGTCGTAAAAACTCCAAAAGACGGACTTGCTTCAGCAGCACAATTCTGGTGCTGTAGTTGTAGGAGAAGTCTCAAAACGTCATCAGGAGTCCCGACTAAACCCGTAAATATAAGAAAATGTAAGAAAATGCATTTTTTACGCGAAACATTTTTTGCTAAAATGTCGTAAGGGGGGACCCTGTCGTAAAAATTCAAAAAAACGGACTTGCTTCAGCAGCACAATTCTGGTGCTGTAGTTGTAGGAGATGTCTCAAAACGTCATCAGGAGTCCCTACAAAACCTAAAAATGGCATAAATGCTTTTTTTGGGAAAACTTTTTTTTTACAAAAATTTTTTTAAAAAACTGTCTTGTTTCAGCAGCACAATTCTGGTGCTGTAGTTGTAGGAGATGTCTCAAAACGTCATCAGGAGTCCCGACTAAACCCGTAAATGTAAGAAAATGTAAGAAAATGCATTTTTTACGCGAAACATTTTTTGCTAAAATGTCGTAAGGGGGGGACCCTGTCGTAAAAATTCAAAAAAACGGACTTGCTTCAGCAGTACAATTCTGGTGCTGTAGTTGTAGGAGATGTCTCAAAACGTCATCAGGAGTCCCGACTAAACCCGTAAATGTAAGAAAATGTAAAAAAATGCATATTTTACGAAAAACATTTTTTGCTAAAATGTCGTAAGGGTGGACCCTGTCGTAAAAACTCCAAAAAACGGACTTGCTTCAGCAGCACAATTCTGGTGCTGTAGTTGTAGGAGATGTCTCAAAACGTCATCAGGAGTCCTGACTAAACCCGTAAATGTAAGAAAATGTAAGAAAATGCATATTTTACGAAAAACATTTTTTGCTAAAATGTCGTAAGGGGGGAGGGACCCTGTCGTAAAAATTCCAAAAAAACGGACTTGCTTCAGCAGCACAATTCTGGTGCTGTAGTTGTAGGAGATGTCTTAAAAGGTCATCAGGAGTCCCGACTAAACCCGTAAATGTAAGAAAATGTAAAAAAATGCATATTTTACGAAAAACATTTTTTGCTAAAATGTCGTAGGGGGGACCCTGTCGTAAAAACTCCAAAAAACGGACTTGCTTCAGCAGCACAATTCTGGTGCTGTAGTTGTAGGAGATGTCTCAAAAAGTCATCAGGAGTCCCGACTAAACCCGTAAATGTAACAAAATGTAAGAAAATGCATATTTTACGAAAAACATTTTTTGCTAAAATGTCGTAAGGGGGGACCCTGTCGTAAAAATTCCAAAAAACGGACTTGCTTCAGCAGCACAATTCTGGTGCTGTAGTTGTAGGAGATGTCTCAAAACGTCATCAGGAGTCCCTACAAAACCTAAAAATTGCATAAAATGCTTTTTTTTGGAAAACTTTTTTTCACAAAAAAAAATTCAAAAAACAGACTTGCTTCAGCAGCCCAATTCTGGTGCTGTAGTTGTAGGAGATGTCTCAAAAAGTCATCAGGAAGTCCCGACTAAACCCGTAAATGTAACAAAATGTAAAAAAATGCATATTTTACGAAAAACATTTTTTGCTAAAACGTCGTAAGGGGGGACCCTGTCGTAAAAACTCAAAAAAACGGACTTGCTTCAGCAGCACAATTCTGGTGCTGTTGTTGTAGGAGATGTCTCAAAACGTCATCAGGAGTCCCTACAAAACCTAAAAATTGCATAAAATGCTTTTTTTGGGAAAACTTTAAAAAAAACAAAAAAAAAACAGACTTGCTTCAGCAGCACAATTCTGGTGCTGTAGTTGTAGGAGATGTCTCAAAACGTCATCAGGAGTCCCTACAAAACCTAAAAATGGCATAAATGCTTTTTTTGGGAAAACTTTTTTTTTACAAAAAAAAATTTAAAAAACGGTCTTGTTTCAGCAGCACAATTCTGGTGCTGTAGTTGTAGGAGATGTCTCAAAACGTCATCAGGAGTCCCGACTAAACCCGTAAATGTAAGAAAATGTAAGAAAATGCATTTTTTACGCGAAACATTTTTTTGCTAAAATGTCGTAAGGGGGGACCCTGTCGTAAAAATTCAAAAAAACGGACTTGCTTCAGCAGCACAATTCTGGTGCTGTAGTTGTAGGAGATGTCTCAAAACGTCATCAGGAGTCCCTACAAAACCTAAAAATGGCATGAAATGCTTTTTTTTGGAAAACTTTTTTTCACAAAAAAAATTTCAAAAAACAGACTTGCTTCAGCAGCACAATTCTGGTGCTGTAGTTGTAGGAGATGTCTCAAAACGTCATCAGGAGTCCCGACTAAACCTGTAAATGTAAGAAAATGTAAAAAAAATGCATATTTTACGAAAAACATTTTTTGCTAAAATGTCGTAAGGGGGGACCCTGTCGTAAAAACTCCAAAAAACGGACTTGCTTCAGCAGCACAATTCTGGTGCTGTAGTTGTAGGAGATGTCTCAAAACGTCATCAGGAGTCCCTACAAAACTTAAAAATGGCATAAATGCTTTTTTTTGGGAAAACTTTTTTTTTACAAAAAAATTTTTAAAAAACTGTCTTGTTTCAGCAGCACAATTCTGGTGCTGTAGTTGTAGGAGATGTCTCAAAACGTCATCAGGAGTCCCGACTAAACCCGTAAATGTAAGAAAATGTAAGAAAATGCATTTTTTACGCGAAACATTTTTTGCTAAAATGTCGTAAGGGGGGACCCTGTCGTAAAAATTCAAAAAAACGGACTTGCTTCAGCAGCAAAATTCTAGGTTTGTTGTTGTAGGAGATGTCTCAAAATGTCATCAGGAGTCCCTACAAAACCTAAAAATGGCATGAAATGCTTTTTTTTTGGAAAACTTTTTTTCACAAAAAAAAATTCAAAAAACAGACTTGCTTCAGCAGCACAATTCTGGTGCTGTAGTTGTAGGAGATGTCTCAAAAGGTCATCAGGAGTCCCTACAAAACCTAAAAATGGCATGAAATGCTTTTTTTTGGAAAACTTTTTTTCACAAAAAAAAATTCAAAAAACAGACTTGCTTCAGCAGCACAATTCTGGTGCTGTAGTTGTAGGAGATGTCTCAAAACGTCATCAGGAGTCCCGACTAAACCCGTAAATGTAAGAAAATGTAAAAAAAATGCATATTTTACGAAAAACATTTTTTGCTAAAATGTCGTAAGGGGGGACCCTGTCGTAAAAACTCCAAAAAACGGACTTGCTTCAGCAGCACAATTCTGGTGCTGTAGTTGTAGGAGATGTCTCAAAACGTCATCAGGAGTCCCGACTAAAACCCGTAAATGTAAGAAAATGTAAGAAAATGCATATTTTACGAAAAACATTTTTTGCTAAAATGTCGTAAGGGGGGACCCTGTCGTAAAAATTCCAAAAAACGGACTTGCTTCAGCAGCACAATTCTGGTGCTGTAGTTGTAGGAGATGTCTCAAAACGTCATCAGGAGTCCCTACAAAACCTAAAAATGGCATAAATGCTTTTTTTGGGAAAACTTTTTTTTTTACAAAAAAAAATTTAAAAAACGGTCTTGTTTCAGCAGCACAATTCTGGTGCTGTAGTTGTAGGAGATGTCTCAAAACGTCATCAGGAGTCCCGACTAAACCCGTAAATGTAAGAAAAAAATGCATTTTTTACGCGAAACATTTTTGCTAAAATGTCGTAAGGGGGGACCCTGTCGTAAAAATTCAAAAAAACGGACTTGCTTCAGTAGTACAATTCTGGTGCTGTAGTTGTAGGAGATGTCTCAAAACGTCATCAGGAGTCCCTACAAAACCTAAAAATGGCATGAAATGCTTTTTTTTGGAAAACTTTTTTTCACAAAAAATTTTTCAAAAAACAGACTTGCTTCAGCAGCACAATTCTGGTGCTGTAGTTGTAGGAGATGTCTCAAAACGTCATCAGGAGTCCCGACTAAACCCGTAAATGTAAGAAAATGTAAAAAAAATGCATATTTTACAAAAAACATTTTTTGCTAAAATGTCGTAAGGGGGGACCCTGTCGTAAAAACTACAAAAAACGGACTTGCTTCAGCAGCACAATTCTGGTGCTGTAGTTGTAGGAGATGTCTCAAAAGGTCATCAGGAGTCCCTACAAAACCTAAAAATGGCATGAAATGCTTTTTTTTGGAAAACTTTTTTTCACAAAAAAAAATTCAAAAAACAGACTTGCTTCAGCAGCCCAATTCTGGTGCTGTAGTTGTAGGAGATGTCTCAAAACGTCATCAGGAGTCCCTACAAAACCTAAAAATGGCATGAAATGCTTTTTTTTGGAAAACTTTTTTCACAAAAATTTTTTCAAAAAACAGACTTGCTTTAGCAGCACAATTCTGGTGCTGTAGTTGTAGGAGATGTCTCAAAACGTCATCAGGAGTCCCGACTAAACCTGTAAATGTAAGAAAATGTAAAAAAATGCATATTTTACGAAAAACATTTTTTGCTAAAATGTCGTAAGGGGGGACCCTGTCGTAAAAACTCCAAAAAACGGACTTGCTTCAGCAGCACAATTCTGGTGCTGTAGTTGTAGGAGATGTCTCAAAACGTCATCAGGAGTCCCGACTAAATCCGTAAATGTAAGAAAATGTAAAAAAAAAAGCATATTTTACAAAAAACATTTTTTGCTAAAATGTCATAAGGGGGGACCCCTGTCGTAAAAACTACAAAAAACGGACTTGCTTCAGCAGCACAGTTCTGGTGCTGTAGTTGTAGGAGATGTCTCAAAAGGTCATCAGGAGTCCCTACAAAACCTAAAAATGGCATGAAATGCTTTTTTTTGGAAAACTTTTTTTCACAAAAAAAATTCAAAAAACAGACTTGCTTCAGCAGCCCAATTCTGGTGCTGTAGTTGTAGGAGATGTCTCAAAACGTCATCAGGAGTCCCGACTAAACCCGTAAATGTAAGAAAATGTAAAAAAATGCATATTTTACGAAAAACATTTTTTGCTAAAATGTCGTAAGGGGGGACCCTGTCGTAAAAACTCCAAAAGACGGACTTGCTTCAGCAGCACAATTCTGGTGCTGTAGTTGTAGGAGAAGTCTCAAAACGTCATCAGGAGTCCCGACTAAACCCGTAAATATAAGAAAATGTAAGAAAATGCATTTTTTACGCGAAACATTTTTTGCTAAAATGTCGTAAGGGGGGACCCTGTCGTAAAAATTCAAAAAAACGGACTTGCTTCAGCAGCACAATTCTGGTGCTGTTGTTGTAGGAGATGTCTCAAAAGGTCATCAGGAGTCCCTACAAAACCTAAAAATGGCATGAAATGCTTTTTTTTGGAAAACTTTTTTTCACAAAAAAAAATTCAAAAAACAGACTTGCTTCAGCAGCACAATTCTGGTGCTGTAGTTGTAGGAGATGTCTCAAAACGTCATCAGGAGTCCCGACTAAACCCGTAAATGTAAGAAAATGTAAAAAAATGCATATTTTACGAAAAACATTTTTTGCTAAAATGTCGTAAGGGGGGACCCTGTCGTAAAAATTCAAAAAAACGGACTTGCTTCAGCAGCACAATTCTGGTGCTGTAGTTGTAGGAGATGTCTCAAAACGTCATCAGGAGTCCCGACTAAACCCGTAAATGTAAGAAAATGTAAGAAAATGCATTTTTTTCGCGAAACATTTTTTGCTAAAATGTCGTAAGGGGACCCTGTCGTAAAAATTCAAAAAAACGGACTTGCTTCAGCAGCACAATTCTGGTGCTGTAGTTGTAGGAGATGTCTCAAAACGTCATCAGGAGTCCCTACAAAACCTAAAAATGGCATGAAATGCTTTTTTTTTGGAAAACTTTTTTTCACAAAAAAAATTTCAAAAAACAGACTTGCTTCAGCAGCACAATTCTGGTGCTGTAGTTGTAGGAGATGTCTCAAAACGTCATCAGGAGTCCCGACTAAACCCGTAAATGTAAGAAAATGTAAAAAAATGCATATTTTACAAAAAACATTTTTTGCTAAAATGTCGTAAGGGGGGACCCTGTCGTAAAAACTCCAAAAAACGGACTTGCTTCAGCAGCACAATTCTGGTGCTGTAGTTGTAGGAGATGTCTCAAAACGTCATCAGGAGTCCCGACTAAACCTGTAAATGTAAGAAAATGTAAAAAAAATGCATATTTTACAAAAAACATTTTTTGCTAAAATGTCGTAAGGGGGGACCCTGTCGTAAAAACTCCAAAAAACGGACTTGCTTCAGCAGCACAATTCTGGTGCTGTAGTTGTAGGAGATGTCTCAAAAGGTCATCAGGAGTCCCTACAAAACCTAAAAATGGCATGAAATGCTTTTTTTTGGAAAACTTTTTTTCACAAAAAAAAATTCAAAAAACAGACTTGCTTCAGCAGCCCAATTCTGGTGCTGTAGTTGTAGGAGATGTCTCAAAACGTCATCAGGAGTCCCGACTAAACCCGTAAATGTAAGAAAATGTAAAAAAATGCATATTTTACGAAAAACATTTTTTGCTAAAATGTCGTAAGGGGGGACCCTGTCGTAAAAACTCCAAAAGACGGACTTGCTTCAGCAGCACAATTCTGGTGCTGTAGTTGTAGGAGAAGTCTCAAAAGGTCATCAGGAGTCCCGACTAAACCCGTAAATGTAAGAAAATGTAAAAAAATGCATATTTTACGAAAAACATTTTTTGCTAAAATGTCGTAAGGGGGGACCCTGTCGTAAAAATTCAAAAAAACGGACTTGCTTCAGCAGCACAATTCTGGTGCTGTAGTTGTAGGAGATGTCTCAAAAGGTCATCAGGAGTCCCGACTAAACCCGTAAATGTAAGAAAATGTAAAAAAATGCATATTTTACGAAAAACATTTTTTGCTAAAATGTCGTAAGGGGGGACCCTGTCGTAAAAACTCCAAAAAACGGACTTGCTTCAGCAGCACAATTCTGGTGCTGTAGTTGTAGGAGATGTCTCAAAACGTCATCAGGAGTCCCTACAAAACCTAAAAATGGCATAAATGCTTTTTTTGGGAAATTTTTTTTAAAAAACTGTCTTGTTTCAGCAGCACAATTCTGGTGCTGTAGTTGTAGGAGATGTCTCAAAACGTCACCAGGAGTCCCGACTAAACCCGTAAATGTAAGAAAATGTAAGAAAATGCATTTTTTACGCGAAACATTTTTTGCTAAAATGTCGTAAGGGGGGACCCTGTCGTAAAAATTCAAAAAAACGGACTTGCTTCAGCAGTACAATTCTGGTGCTGTAGTTGTAGGAGATGTCTCAAAACGTCATCAGGAGTCCCTACAAAACCTAAAAATGGCATAAATGCTTTTTTTGGGAAAACTTTTTTTTTACAAAATTTTTTTTAAAAAACTGTCTTGTTTCAGCAGCACAATTCTGGTGCTGTAGTTGTAGGAGATGTCTCAAAACGTCATCAGGAGTCCCGAATAAACCCGTAAATGTAAGAAAATGCATTTTTTACGCGAAACATTTTTTGCTAAAATGTCGTAAGGGGGGACCCTGTCGTAAAAATTCAAAAAAACGGACTTGCTTCAGCAGTACAATTCTGGTGCTGTAGTTGTAGGAGATGTCTCAAAACGTCATCAGGAGTCCCTACAAAACCTAAAAATGGCATGAAATGCTTTTTTTTGGAAAACTTTTTTTCACAAAATTTTTTTCAAAAAACAGACTTGCTTCAGCAGCACAATTCTGGTGCTGTAGTTGTAGGAGATGTCTCAAAACGTCATCAGGAGTCCCGACTAAACCCGTAAATGTAAGAAAATGTAAAAAAAATACATATTTTACGAAAAACATTTTTTGCTAAAATGTCGTAAGGGGGGACCCTGTCGTAAAAACTCCAAAAGACGGACTTGCTTCAGCAGCACAATTCTGGTGCTGTAGTTGTAGGAGAAGTCTCAAAACGTCATCAGGAGTCCCGACTAAACCCGTAAATATAAGAAAATGTAAGAAAATGCATTTTTTACGCGAAACATTTTTTGCTAAAATGTCGTAAGGGGGGACCCTGTCGTAAAAACTCCAAAAAACGGACTTGCTTCAGCAGCACAATTCTGGTGCTGTAGTTGTAGGAGATGTCTCAAAACGTCATCAGGAGTCCCGACTAAACCCGTAAATGTAAGAAAATGTAAAAAAATGCATATTTTACGAAAAACATTTTTTGCTAAAATGTCGTAAGGGGGGACCCTGTCGTAAAAACTCCAAAAAACGGACTTGCTTCAGCAGCACAATTCTGGTGCTGTAGTTGTAGGAGATGTCTCAAAACGTCATCAGGAGTCCCGACTAAACCCGTAAATGTAAGAAAATGTAAGAAAATGCATATTTTACGGAAAACATTTTTTGCTAAAATGTCGTAAGGGGGGACCCTGTCGTAAAAATTCCAAAAAACGGACTTGCTTCAGCAGCACAATTCTGGTGCTGTAGTTGTAGGAGATGTCTCAAAACGTCATCAGGAGTCCCTACAAAACCTAAAAATGGCATAAATGCTTTTTTTGGGAAAACTATTTTTTTACAAAAAAAATTTAAAAAAACGGTCTTGTTTCAGCAGCACAATTCTGGTGCTGTAGTTGTAGGAGATGTCTCAAAACGTCATCAGGAGTCCCGACTAAACCCGTAAATGTAAGAAAATGCATTTTTTACGCGAAACATTTTTTGCTAAAATGTCGTAAGGGGGGACCCTGTCGTAAAAAATTCAAAAAACGGTCTTGTTTCAGCAGCACAATTCTGGTGCTGTAGTTGTAGGAGATGTCTCAAAACGTCATCAGGAGTCCCGACTAAACCCGTAAATGTAAGAAAATGTAAAAAAATGCATATTTTACGAAAAACATTTTTTGCTAAAATGTCGTAGGGGGGACCCTGTCGTAAAAACTCCAAAAGACGGACTTGCTTCAGCAGCACAATTCTGGTGCTGTAGTTGTAGGAGAAGTCTCAAAACGTCATCAGGAGTCCCGACTAAACCCGTAAATATAAGAAAATGTAAGAAAATGCATTTTTTACGCGAAACATTTTTTGCTAAAATGTCGTAAGGGGGGACCCTGTCGTAAAAATTCAAAAAAACGGACTTGCTTCAGCAGCACAATTCTGGTGCTGTAGTTGTAGGAGATGTCTCAAAAGGTCATCAGGAGTCCCGACTAAACCCGTAAATGTAAGAAAATGTAAAAAAATGCATATTTTACGAAAAACATTTTTTGCTAAAATGTCGTAAGGGGGGACCCTGTCGTAAAAACTCCAAAAAACGGACTTGCTTCAGCAGCACAATTCTGGTGCTGTAGTTGTAGGAGATGTCTCAAAACGTCATCAGGAGTCCCTACAAAACCTAAAAATGGCATGAAATGCTTTTTTTTGGAAAACTTTTTTTCACAAAAAAATTTTCAAAAAACAGACTTGCTTCAGCAGCCCAATTCTGGTGCTGTAGTTGTAGGAGATGTCTCAAAAAGTCATCAGGAGTCCCGACTAAACCCGTAAATGTAACAAAATGTAAAAAAATGCATATTTTACGAAAAACATTTTTTGCTAAAACGTCGTAAGGGGGGACCCTGTCGTAAAAACTCAAAAAAACGGACTTGCTTCAGCAGCACAATTCTGGTGCTGTAGTTGTAGGAGATGTCTCAAAACGTCATCAGGAGTCCCTACAAAACCTAAAAATTGCATAAAATGCTTTTTTTGGGAAAACTTTAAAAAAAACAAAAAAAAAACAGACTTGCTTCAGCAGTACAATTCTGGTGCTGTAGTTGTAGGAGATGTCTCAAAACGTCATCAGGAGTCCCGACTAAACCCGTAAATGTAAGAAAATGTAAAAAAATGCATATTTTACGAAAAACATTTTTTGCTAAAATGTCGTAAAAATTCCAAAAAACGGACTTGCTTCAGCAGCACAATTCTGGTGCTGTAGTTGTAGGAGATGTCTCAAAACGTCATCAGGAGTCCCTACAAAACCTAAAAATGGCATAAATGCTTTTTTTGGGAAAACTTTTTTTTTACAAAAATTTTTTTAAAAAACTGTCTTGTTTCAGCAGCACAATTCTGGTGCTGTAGTTGTAGGAGATGTCTCAAAACGTCATCAGGAGTCCCGACTAAACCCGTAAATGTAAGAAAATGTAAGAAAATGCATTTTTTACGCGAAACATTTTTTGCTAAAATGTCGTAAGGGGGGACCCTGTCGTAAAAATTCAAAAAAACGGACTTGCTTCAGCAGCACAATTCTGGTGCTGTAGTTGTAGGAGATGTCTCAAAACGTCATCAGGAGTCCCTACAAAACCTAAAAATGGCATAAATGCTTTTTTTGGGAAAACTTTTTTTTTACAAAAATTTTTTTAAAAAACGGTCTTGTTTCAGCAGCACAATTCTGGTGCTGTAGTTGTAGGAGATGTCTCAAAACGTCATCAGGAGTCCCGACTAAACCCGTAAATGTAAGAAAATGTAAGAAAATGCATTTTTTACGCGAAACATTTTTTGCTAAAATGTCGTAAGGGGGGACCCTGTCGTAAAAATTCAAAAAAACGGACTTGCTTCAGCAGTACAATTCTGGTGCTGTAGTTGTAGGAGATGTCTCAAAACGTCATCAGGAGTCCCTACAAAACCTAAAAATGGCATGAAATGCTTTTTTTTGGAAAACTTTTTTTCACAAAAATTTTTTCAAAAAACAGACTTGCTTTAGCAGCACAATTCTGGTGCTGTAGTTGTAGGAGATGTCTCAAAACGTCATCAGGAGTCCCGACTAAACCTGTAAATGTAAGAAAATGTAAAAAAATGCATATTTTACGAAAAACATTTTTTGCTAAAATGTCGTAAGGGGGGACCCTGTCGTAAAAACTCCAAAAAACGGACTTGCTTCAGCAGCACAATTCTGGTGCTGTAGTTGTAGGAGATGTCTCAAAACGTCATCAGGAGTCCCGACTAAATCCGTAAATGTAAGAAAATGTAAAAAAAATGCATATTTTACAAAAAACATTTTTTGCTAAAATGTCGTAAGGGGGGACCCTGTCGTAAAAACTACAAAAAACGGACTTGCTTCAGCAGCACAATTCTGGTGCTGTAGTTGTAGGAGATGTCTCAAAAGGTCATCAGGAGTCCCTACAAAACCTAAAAATGGCATGAAATGCTTTTTTTTGGAAAACTTTTTTTCACAAAAAAAAATTCAAAAAACAGACTTGCTTCAGCAGCCCAATTCTGGTGCTGTAGCTGTAGGAGATGTCTCAAAACGTCATCAGGAGTCCCGACTAAACCCGTAAATGTAAGAAAATGTAAAAAAATGCATATTTTACGAAAAACATTTTTTGCTAAAATGTCGTAAGGGGGGACCCTGTCGTAAAAACTCCAAAAGACGGACTTGCTTCAGCAGCACAATTCTGGTGCTGTAGTTGTAGGAGAAGTCTCAAAACGTCATCAGGAGTCCCGACTAAACCCGTAAATATAAGAAAATGTAAGAAAATGCATTTTTTACGCGAAACATTTTTTGCTAAAATGTCGTAAGGGGGGACCCTGTCGTAAAAATTCAAAAAAACGGACTTGCTTCAGCAGCACAATTCTGGTGCTGTTGTTGTAGGAGATGTCTCAAAAGGTCATCAGGAGTCCCTACAAAACCTAAAAATGGCATGAAATGCTTTTTTTTGGAAAACTTTTTTTCACCAAAAAAAATTCAAAAAACAGACTTGCTTCAGCAGCACAATTCTGGTGCTGTAGTTGTAGGAGATGTCTCAAAACGTCATCAGGAGTCCCGACTAAACCCGTAAATGTAAGAAAATGTAAAAAAATGCATATTTTACGAAAAACATTTTTTGCTAAAATGTCGTAAGGGGGGACCCTGTCGTAAAAACTCCAAAAAACGGACTTGCTTCAGCAGCACAATTCTGGTGCTGTAGTTGTAGGAGATGTCTCAAAACGTCATCAGGAGTCCCTACAAAACCTAAAAATGGCATAAATGCTTTTTTTGGGAAAACTTTTTTTTTACAAAAAAAAATTTAAAAAACGGTCTTGTTTCAGCAGCACAATTCTGGTGCTGTAGTTGTAGGAGATGTCTCAAAACGTCATCAGGAGTCCCGACTAAACCCGTAAATGTAAGAAAATGTAAGAAAATGCATTTTTTACGCGAAACATTTTTTGCTAAAATGTCGTAAGGGGGGACCCTGTCGTAAAAATTCAAAAAAACGGACTTGCTTCAGCAGCACAATTCTGGTGCTGTAGTTGTAGGAGATGTCTCAAAATGTCATCAGGAGTCCCTACAAAACCTAAAAATGGCATGAAATGCTTTTTTTTTTTAAAACTTTTTTTCACAAAAAAAAATTCAAAAAACAGACTTGCTTCAGCAGCACAATTCTGGTGCTGTAGTTGTAGGAGATGTCTCAAAACGTCATCAGGAGTCCCTACAAAACCTAAAAATGGCATAAATGCTTTTTTTGGGAAAACTTTTTTTTTACAAAAAAAAATTTAAAAAACGGTCTTGTTTCAGCAGCACAATTCTGGTGCTGTAGTTGTAGGAGATGTCTCAAAACGTCATCAGGAGTCCCGACTAAACCCGTAAATGTAAGAAAATGTAAAAAAATGCATATTTTACGAAAAACATTTTTTGCTAAAATGTCGTAAGGGGGGACCCTGTCGTAAAAACTCCAAAAGACGGACTTGCTTCAGCAGCACAATTCTGGTGCTGTAGTTGTAGGAGAAGTCTCAAAACGTCATCAGGAGTCCCGACTAAACCCGTAAATATAAGAAAATGTAAGAAAATGCATTTTTTACGCGAAACATTTTTTGCTAAAATGTCGTAAGGGGGGACCCTGTCGTAAAAATTCAAAAAAACGGACTTGCTTCAGCAGCACAATTCTGGTGCTGTTGTTGTAGGAGATGTCTCAAAAGGTCATCAGGAGTCCCTACAAAACCTAAAAATGGCATGAAATGCTTTTTTTTGGAAAACTTTTTTTCACCAAAAAAAATTCAAAAAACAGACTTGCTTCAGCAGCACAATTCTGGTGCTGTAGTTGTAGGAGATGTCTCAAAACGTCATCAGGAGTCCCGACTAAACCCGTAAATGTAAGAAAATGTAAAAAAATGCATATTTTACGAAAAACATTTTTTGCTAAAATGTCGTAAGGGGGGACCCTGTCGTAAAAACTCCAAAAAACGGACTTGCTTCAGCAGCACAATTCTGGTGCTGTAGTTGTAGGAGATGTCTCAAAACGTCATCAGGAGTCCCTACAAAACCTAAAAATGGCATAAATGCTTTTTTTGGGAAAACTTTTTTTTTACAAAAAAAAATTTAAAAAACGGTCTTGTTTCAGCAGCACAATTCTGGTGCTGTAGTTGTAGGAGATGTCTCAAAACGTCATCAGGAGTCCCGACTAAACCCGTAAATGTAAGAAAATGTAAGAAAATGCATTTTTTACGCGAAACATTTTTTGCTAAAATGTCGTAAGGGGGGACCCTGTCGTAAAAATTCAAAAAAACGGACTTGCTTCAGCAGCACAATTCTGGTGCTGTAGTTGTAGGAGATGTCTCAAAATGTCATCAGGAGTCCCTACAAAACCTAAAAATGGCATGAAATGCTTTTTTTTTTTAAAACTTTTTTTCACAAAAAAAAATTCAAAAAACAGACTTGCTTCAGCAGCACAATTCTGGTGCTGTAGTTGTAGGAGATGTCTCAAAACGTCATCAGGAGTCCCTACAAAACCTAAAAATGGCATAAATGCTTTTTTTGGGAAAACTTTTTTTTTACAAAAAAAAATTTAAAAAACGGTCTTGTTTCAGCAGCACAATTCTGGTGCTGTAGTTGTAGGAGATGTCTCAAAACGTCATCAGGAGTCCCGACTAAACCCGTAAATGTAAGAAAATGTAAGAAAATGCATTTTTTACGCGAAACATTTTTTGCTAAAATGTCGTAAGGGGGGACCCTGTCGTAAAAATTCAAAAAAACGGACTTGCTTCAGCAGCACAATTCTGGTGCTGTAGTTGTAGGAGATGTCTCAAAACGTCATCAGGAGTCCCTACAAAACCTAAAAATGGCATGAAATGCTTTTTTTTGGGAAAACTTTTTTTCACAAAAAAATTTTCAAAAAACAGACTTGCTTCAGCAGCACAATTCTGGTGCTGTAGTTGTAGGAGATGTCTCAAAACGTCATCAGGAGTCCCGACTAAACCTGTAAATGTAAGAAAATGTTAAAAAAAATGCATATTTTACGAAAAACATTTTTTGCTAAAATGTCGTAAGGGGGGACCCTGTCGTAAAAACTCCAAAAAACGGACTTGCTTCAGCAGCACAATTCTGGTGCTGTAGTTGTAGGAGATGTCTCAAAACGTCATCAGGAGTCCCGACTAAACCTGTAAATGTAAGAAAATGTAAAAAAAATGCATATTTTACGAAAAACATTTTTTGCTAAAATGTCGTAAGGGGGGACCCTGTCGTAAAAACTCCAAAAAACGGACTTGCTTCAGCATCACAATTCTGGTGCTGTAGTTGTAGGAGATGTCTCAAAACGTCATCAGGAGTCCCTACAAAACCTAAAAATGGCATAAATGCTTTTTTTGGGAAAACTTTTTTTTTACAAAAAAATTTTTAAAAAACTGTCTTGTTTCAGCAGCACAATTCTGGTGCTGTAGTTGTAGGAGATGTCTCAAAACGTCATCAGGAGTCCCGACTAAACCCGTAAATGTAAGAAAATGTAAGAAAATGCATTTTTTACGCGAAACATTTTTTGCTAAAATGTCGTAAGGGGGGACCCTGTCGTAAAAAATTCAAAAAACGGTCTTGTTTCAGCAGTACAATTCTGGTGCTGTAGTTGTAGGAGATGTCTCAAAACGTCATCAGGAGTCCCGACTAAACCCGTAAATGTAAGAAAATGTAAAAAAATGCATATTTTACGAAAAACATTTTTTGCTAAAATGTCGTAAGGGGGGACCCTGTCGTAAAAACTCCAAAAGACGGACTTGCTTCAGCAGCACAATTCTGGTGCTGTAGTTGTAGGAGATGTCTCAAAACGTCATCAGGAGTCCCTACAAAACCTAAAAATGGCATAAATGCTTTTTTTGGGAAAACTTTTTTTTTACAAAAAAATTTTTAAAAAACTGTCTTGTTTCAGCAGCACTATTCTGGTGCTGTAGTTGTAGGAAATGTCTCAAAACGTCATCAGGAGTCCCGACTAAACCCGTAAATGTAAGAAAATGTAAGAAAATGCATTTTTTACGCGAAACATTTTTTGCTAAAATGTCGTAAGGGGGGACCCTGTCGTAAAAATTCAAAAAAACGGACTTGCTTCAGCAGTACAATTCTGGTGCTGTAGTTGTAGGAGATGTCTCAAAACGTCATCAGGAGTCCCTACAAAACCTAAAAATGGCATAAATGCTTTTTTTGGGAAAACTTTTTTTTTACAAAATTTTTTTTTAAAAACTGTCTTGTTTCAGCAGCACAATTCTGGTGCTGTAGTTGTAGGAGATGTCTCAAAACGTCATCAGGAGTCCCGACTAAACCCGTAAATGTAAGAAAATGCATTTTTTACGCGAAACATTTTTTGCTAAAATGTCGTAAGGGGGGACCCTGTCGTAAAAATTCAAAAAAACGGACTTGCTTCAGCAGTACAATTCTGGTGCTGTAGTTGTAGGAGATGTCTCAAAACGTCATCAGGAGTCCGTACAAAACCTAAAAATGGCATGAAATGCTTTTTTTTGGAAAACTTTTTTTCACAAAATTTTTTTCAAAAAACAGACTTGCTTCAGCAGCACAATTCTGGTGCTGTAGTTGTAGGAGATGTCTCAAAACGTCATCAGGAGTCCCGACTAAACCCGTAAATGTAAGAAAATGTAAAAAAATGCATATTTTACGAAAAACATTTTTTGCTAAAATGTCGTAAGGGGGGACCCTGTCGTAAAAACTCCAAAAAACGGACTTGCTTCAGCAGCACAATTCTGGTGCTGTAGTTGTAGGAGATGTCTCAAAACGTCATCAGGAGTCCCGACTAAACCCGTAAATGTAAGAAAATGTAAGAAAATGCATATTTTACGAAAAACATTTTTTGCTAAAATGTCGTAAGGGGGGACCCTGTCGTAAAAATTCCAAAAAACGGACTTGCTTCAGCAGCACAATTCTGGTGCTGTAGTTGTAGGAGATGTCTTAAAAGGTCATCAGGAGTCCCGACTAAACCCGTAAATGTAAGAAAATGTAAAAAAATGCATATTTTACGAAAAACATTTTTTGCTAAAATGTCGTAAGGGGGGACCCTGTCGTAAAAACTCCAAAAAACGGACTTGCTTCAGCAGCACAATTCTGGTGCTGTAGTTGTAGGAGATGTCTCAAAAAGTCATCAGGAGTCCCGACTAAACCCGTAAATGTAACAAAATGTAAGAAAATGCATATTTTACGAAAAACATTTTTTGCTAAAATGTCGTAAGGGGGGACCCTGTCGTAAAAACTCCAAAAAACGGACTTGCTTCAGCAGCACAATTCTGGTGCTGTAGTTGTAGGAGATGTCTCAAAACGTCATCAGGAGTCCCGACTAAACCCGTAAATGTAAGAAAATGTAAGAAAATGCATATTTTACGAAAAACATTTTTTGCTAAAATGTCGTAAGGGGGGACCCTGTCGTAAAAATTCCAAAAAACGGACTTGCTTCAGCAGCACAATTCTGGTGCTGTAGTTGTAGGAGATGTCTTAAAAGGTCATCAGGAGTCCCGACTAAACCCGTAAATGTAAGAAAATGTAAAAAAATGCATATTTTACGAAAAACATTTTTTGCTAAAATGTCGTAAGGGGGGACCCTGTCGTAAAAACTCCAAAAAACGGACTTGCTTCAGCAGCACAATTCTGGTGCTGTAGTTGTAGGAGATGTCTCAAAAAGTCATCAGGAGTCCCGACTAAACCCGTAAATGTAAGAAAATGTAAAAAAATGCATATTTTACGAAAAACATTTTTTGCTAAAATGTCGTAAGGGGGGACCCTGTCGTAAAAACTCCAAAAAACGGACTTGCTTCAGCAGCACAATTCTGGTGCTGTAGTTGTAGGAGATGTCTCAAAACGTCATCAGGAGTCCCTACAAAACCTAAAAATGGCATAAATGCTTTTTTTGGGAAAACTTTTTTTTTACAAAAAATTTTTTAAAAAACTGTCTTGTTTCAGCAGCACAATTCTGGTGCTGTAGTTGTAGGAGATGTCTCAAAACGTCATCAGGAGTCCCGACTAAACCCGTAAATGTAAGAAAATGTAAGAAAATGCATTTTTTACGCGAAACATTTTTTGCTAAAATGTCGTAAGGGGGGACCCTGTCGTAAAAATTCAAAAAAACGGACTTGCTTCAGCAGTACAATTCTGGTGCTGTAGTTGTAGGAGATGTCTCAAAACGTCATCAGGAGTCCCGACTAAACCCGTAAATGTAAGAAAATGTAAAAAAATGCATATTTTACGAAAAACATTTTTTGCTAAAATGTCGTAAGGGGGGACCCTGTCGTAAAAACTCCAAAAAACGGACTTGCTTCAGCAGCACAATTCTGGTGCTGTAGTTGTAGGAGATGTCTCAAAACGTCATCAGGAGTCCCGACTAAACCCGTAAATGTAAGAAAATGTAAGAAAATGCATATTTTACGAAAAACATTTTTTGCTAAAATGTCGTAAGGGGGGAGGGACCCTGTCGTAAAAATTCCAAAAAACGGACTTGCTTCAGCAGCACAATTCTGGTGCTGTAGTTGTAGGAGATGTCTTAAAAGGTCATCAGGAGTCCCGACTAAACCCGTAAATGTAAGAAAATGTAAAAAAATGCATATTTTACGAAAAACATTTTTTGCTAAAATGTCGTAAGGGGGGACCCTGTCGTAAAAACTCCAAAAAACGGACTTGCTTCAGCAGCACAATTCTGGTGCTGTAGTTGTAGGAGATGTCTCAAAAAGTCATCAGGAGTCCCGACTAAACCCGTAAATGTAACAAAATGTAAGAAAATGCATATTTTACGAAAAACATTTTTTGCTAAAATGTCGTAAGGGGGGACCCTGTCGTAAAAACTCCAAAAAATGGACTTGCTTCAGCAGCACAATTCTGGTGCTGTAGTTGTAGGAGATGTCTCAAAACGTCATCAGGAGTCCCTACAAAACCTAAAAATGGAATGAAATGCTTTTTTTTGGAAAACTTTTTTTCACAAAAAAAAATTCAAAAAACAGACTTGCTTCAGCAGCCCAATTCTGGTGCTGTAGTTGTAGGAGATGTCTCAAAAAGTCATCAGGAGTCCCGACTAAACCCGTAAATGTAACAAAATGTAAAAAAATGCATATTTTACGAAAAACATTTTTTGCTAAAACGTCGTAAGGGGGGACCCTGTCGTAAAAACTCAAAAAAACGGACTTGCTTCAGCAGCACAATTCTGGTGCTGTTGTTGTAGGAGATGTCTCAAAACGTCATCAGGAGTCCCTACAAAACCTAAAAATTGCATAAAATGCTTTTTTTGGGAAAACTTTAAAAAAAACAAAAAAAAAACAGACTTGCTTCAGCAGCACAATTCTGGTGCTGTAGTTGTAGGAGATGTCTCAAAACGTCATCAGGAGTCCCGACTAAACCCGTAAATGTAAGAAAATGTAAGAAAATGCATATTTTACGAAAAACATTTTTTGCTAAAATGTCGTAAGGGGGGACCCTGTCGTAAAAATTCCAAAAAACGGACTTGCTTCAGCAGCACAATTCTGGTGCTGTAGTTGTAGGGGATGTCTCAAAACGTCATCAGGAGTCCCTACAAAACCTAAAAATGGCATAAATGCTTTTTTTGGGAAAACTTTTTTTTTACAAAAAAAAATTTAAAAAACGGTCTTGTTTCAGCAGCACAATTCTGGTGCTGTAGTTGTAGGAGATGTCTCAAAACGTCATCAGGAGTCCCGACTAAACTCGTAAATGTAAGAAAATGTAAGAAAATGCATTTTTTACGCGAAACATTTTTTACTAAAATGTCGTAAGGGGGGACCCTGTCGTAAAAATTCAAAAAAACGGACTTGCTTCAGCAGTACAATTCTGGTGCTGTAGTTGTAGGAGATGTCTCAAAACGTCATCAGGAGTCCCTACAAAACCTAAAAATGGCATAAATGCTTTTTTTGGGAAAACTTTTTTTTTACAAAAAAATTTTTAAAAAACGGTCTTGTTTCAGCAGCACAATTCTGGTGCTGTAGTTGTAGGAGATGTCTCAAAACGTCATCAGGAGTCCCGACTAAACCCGTAAATGTAAGAAAATGTAAGAAAATGCATTTTTTACGCGAAACATTTTTTGCTAAAATGTCGTAAGGGGGGACCCTGTCGTAAAAATTCAAAAAAACGGACTTGCTTCAGCAGTACAATTCTGGTGCTGTAGTTGTAGGAGATGTCTCAAAACGTCATCAGGAGTCCCTACAAAACCTAAAAATGGCATGAAATGCTTTTTTTTGGAAAACTTTTTTTCACAAAAATGTTTTCAAAAAACAGACTTGCTTTAGCAGCACAATTCTGGTGCTGTAGTTGTAGGAGATGTCTCAAAACGTCATCAGGAGTCCCGACTAAACCTGTAAATGTAATAAAATGCATATTTTACGAAAAACATTTTTTGCTAAAATGTCGTAAGGGGGGACCCTGTCGTAAAAACTCCAAAAAACGGACTTGCTTCAGCAGCACAATTCTGGTGCTGTAGTTGTAGGAGATGTCTCAAAACGTCATCAGGAGTCCCTACAAAACCTAAAAATGGCATAAATGCTTTTTTTGGGAAAACTTTTTTTTTACAAAAATTTTTTAAAAAAACTGTCTTGTTTCAGCAGCACAATTCTGGTGCTGTAGTTGTAGGAGATGTCTCAAAACGTCATCAGGAGTCCCGACTAAACCCGTAAATGTAAGAAAATGTAAGAAAATGCATTTTTTACGCGAAACATTTTTTGCTAAAATGTCGTAAGGGGGGACCCTGTCGTAAAAATTCAAAAAAACGGACTTGCTTCAGCAGCACAATTCTGGTGCTGTAGTTGTAGGAGATGTCTCAAAACGTCATCAGGAGTCCCGACTAAACCCGTAAATGTAAGAAAATGTAAAAAAAATGCATATTTTACGAAAAACATTTTTTGCTAAAATGTCGTAAGGGGGGACCCTGTCGTAAAAACTCCAAAAGACGGACTTGCTTCAGCAGCACAATTCTGGTGCTGTAGTTGTAGGAGAAGTCTCAAAACGTCATCAGGAGTCCCGACTAAACCCGTAAATATAAGAAAATGTAAGAAAATGCATTTTTTACGCGAAACATTTTTTGCTAAAATGTCGTAAGGGGGGACCCTGTCGTAAAAACTCCAAAAAACGGACTTGCTTCAGCAGCACAATTCTGGTGCTGTAGTTGTAGGAGATGTCTCAAAAGGTCATCAGGAGTCCCTACAAAACCTAAAAATGGCATAAATGCTTTTTTTGGGAAAACTTTTTTTTTACAAAATTTTTTTAAAAAAACTGTCTTGTTTCAGCAGCACAATTCTGGTGCTGTAGTTGTAGGAGATGTCTCAAAACGTCATCAGGAGTCCCGACTAAACCCGTAAATGTAAGAAAATGTAAGAAAATGCATTTTTTACGCGAAACATTTTTTGCTAAAATGTCGTAAGGGGGGACCCTGTCGTAAAAACTCCAAAAAACGGACTTGCTTCAGCAGCACAATTCTGGTGCTGTAGTTGTAGGAGATGTCTCAAAACGTCATCAGGAGTCCCGACTAAACCCGTAAATGTAAGAAAATGTAAGAAAATGCATTTTTTACGCGAAACATTTTTTGCTAAAATGTCGTAAGGGGGGACCCTGTCGTAAAAACTCCAAAAAACGGACTTGCTTCAGCAGCACAATTCTGGTGCTGTAGTTGTAGGAGATGTCTCAAAACGTCATCAGGAGTCCCGACTAAACCCGTAAATGTAAGAAAATGTAAGAAAATGCATATTTTACGAAAAACATTTTTTGCTAAAATGTCGTAAGGGGGGACCCTGTCGTAAAAATTCCAAAAAACGGACTTGCTTCAGCAGCACAATTCTGGTGCTGTAGTTGTAGGAGATGTCTCAAAACGTCATCAGGAGTCCCTACAAAACCTAAAAATGGCATAAATGCTTTTTTTGGGAAAACTATTTTTTTACAAAAAAAAATTTAAAAAACGGTCTTGTTTCAGCAGCACAATTCTGGTGCTGTAGTTGTAGGAGATGTCTCAAAACGTCATCAGGAGTCCCGACTAAACCCGTAAATGTAAGAAAATGCATTTTTTACGCGAAACATTTTTTGCTAAAATGTCGTAAGGGGGGACCCTGTCGTAAAAAATTCAAAAAACGGTCTTGTTTCAGCAGCACAATTCTGGTGCTGTAGTTGTAGGAGATGTCTCAAAACGTCATCAGGAGTCCCGACTAAACCCGTAAATGTAAGAAAATGTACAAAAATGCATATTTTACGAAAAACATTTTTTGCTAAAATGTCGTAAGGGGGGACCCTGTCGTAAAAACTCCAAAAGACGGACTTGCTTCAGCAGCACAATTCTGGTGCTGTAGTTGTAGGAGAAGTCTCAAAACGTCATCAGGAGTCCCGACTAAACCCGTAAATATAAGAAAATGTAAGAAAATGCATTTTTTACGCGAAACATTTTTTGCTAAAATGTCGTAAGGGGGGACCCTGTCGTAAAAATTCAAAAAAACGGACTTGCTTCAGCAGCACAATTCTGGTGCTGTAGTTGTAGGAGATGTCTCAAAAGGTCATCAGGAGTCCCGACTAAACCCGTAAATGTAAGAAAATGTAAAAAAATGCATATTTTACGAAAAACATTTTTTGCTAAAATGTCGTAAGGGGGGACCCTGTCGTAAAAACTCCAAAAAACGGACTTGCTTCAGCAGCACAATTCTGGTGCTGTAGTTGTAGGAGATGTCTCAAAACGTCATCAGGAGTCCCGACTAAACCCGTAAATGTAAGAAAATGCATATTTTACGAAAAACATTTTTTGCTAAAATGTCGTAAGGGGGGACCCTGTCGTAAAAATTCCAAAAAACGGACTTGCTTCAGCAGCACAATTCTGGTGCTGTACTTGTAGGAGATGTCTCAAAACGTCATCAGGAGTCCCTACAAAACCTAAAAATGGCATGAAATGCTTTTTTTTGGAAAACTTTTTTTCACAAAAAAAAATTCAAAAAACAGACTTGCTTCAGCAGCCCAATTCTGGTGCTGTAGTTGTAGGAGATGTCTCAAAAAGTCATCAGGAGTCCCGACTAAACCCGTAAATGTAACAAAATGTAAAAAAATGCATTTTTACGAAAAACATTTTTTGCTAAAACGTCGTAAGGGGGGACCCTGTCGTAAAAACTCAAAAAAACGGACTTGCTTCAGCAGCACAATTCTGGTGCTGTTGTTGTAGGAGATGTCTCAAAACGTCATCAGGAGTCCTTACAAAACCTAAAAATTGCATAAAATGCTTTTTTTGGGAAAACTTTAAAAAAAAAAAAAAAAAACAGACTTGCTTCAGCAGCACAATTCTGGTGCTGTAGTTGTAGGGGATGTCTCAAAACGTCATCAGGAGTCCCTACAAAACCTAAAAATGGCATAAATGCTTTTTTTGGGAAAACTTTTTTTTTACAAAAAAAAATTTAAAAAACGGTCTTGTTTCAGCAGCACAATTCTGGTGCTGTAGTTGTAGGAGATGTCTCAAAACGTCATCAGGAGTCCCGACTAAACTCGTAAATGTAAGAAAATGCATTTTTTACGCGAAACATTTTTTGCTAAAATGTCGTAAGGGGGGACCCTGTCGTAAAAATTCAAAAAAACGGACTTGCTTCAGCAGTACAATTCTGGTGCTGTAGTTGTAGGAGATGTCTCAAAAGGTCATCAGGAGTCCCTACAAAACCTAAAAATGGCATGAAATGCTTTTTTTTGGAAAACTTTTTTTCACCAAAAAAAATTCAAAAAACAGACTTGCTTCAGCAGCACAATTCTGGTGCTGTAGTTGTAGGAGATGTCTCAAAACGTCATCAGGAGTCCCGACTAAACCCGTAAATGTAAGAAAATGTAAAAAAATGCATATTTTACGAAAAACATTTTTTGCTAAAATGTCGTAAGGGGGGACCCTGTCGTAAAAATTCCAAAAAACGGACTTGCTTCAGCAGCACAATTCTGGTGCTGTAGTTGTAGGAGATGTCTCAAAACGTCATCAGGAGTCCCGACTAAACCCGTAAATGTAAGAAAATGTAAGAAAATGCATTTTTTACGCGAAACATTTTTTGCTAAAATGTCGTAAGGGGGGACCCTGTCGTAAAAATTCAAAAAAACGGACTTGCTTCAGCAGCACAATTCTGGTGCTGTAGTTGTAGGAGATGTCTCAAAACGTCATCAGGAGTCCCTACAAAACCTAAAAATGGCATGAAATGCTTTTTTTTGGGAAAACTTTTTTTCACAAAAAAAATTTCAAAAAACAGACTTGCTTCAGCAGCACAATTCTGGTGCTGTAGTTGTAGGAGATGTCTCAAAACGTCATCAGGAGTCCCGACTAAACCTGTAAATGTAAGAAAATGTAAAAAAAATGCATATTTTACGAAAAACATTTTTTGCTAAAATGTCGTAAGGGGGGACCCTGTCGTAAAAACTCCAAAAGACGGACTTGCTTCAGCAGCACAATTCTGGTGCTGTAGTTGTAGGAGAAGTCTCAAAAGGTCATCAGGAGTCCCGACTAAACCCGTAAATGTAAGAAAATGTAAAAAAATGCATATTTTACGAAAAACATTTTTTGCTAAAATGTCGTAAGGGGGGACCCTGTCGTAAAAATTCAAAAAAACGGACTTGCTTCAGCAGCACAATTCTGGTGCTGTAGTTGTAGGAGATGTCTCAAAAGGTCATCAGGAGTCCCGACTAAACCCGTAAATGTAAGAAAATGTAAAAAAATGCATATTTTACGAAAAACATTTTTTGCTAAAATGTCGTAAGGGGGGACCCTGTCGTAAAAATTCAAAAAAACGGACTTGCTTCAGCAGCACAATTCTGGTGCTGTAGTTGTAGGAGATGTCTCAAAACGTCATCAGGAGTCCCTACAAAACCTAAAAATGGCATAAATGCTTTTTTTGGGAAAACTTTTTTTTTACAAAAATTTTTTTAAAAAACTGTCTTGTTTCAGCAGCACTATTCTGGTGCTGTAGTTGTAGGAAATGTCTCAAAACGTCATCAGGAGTCCCGACTAAACCCGTAAATGTAAGAAAATGCATTTTTTACGCGAAACATTTTTTGCTAAAATGTCGTAAGGGGGGACCCTGTCGTAAAAATTCAAAAAAACGGACTTGCTTCAGCAGTACAATTCTGGTGCTGTAGTTGTAGGAGATGTCTCAAAACGTCATCAGGAGTCCGTACAAAACCTAAAAATGGCATGAAATGCTTTTTTTTGGAAAACTTTTTTTCACAAAATTTTTTTCAAAAAACAGACTTTCTTCAGCAGCACAATTCTGGTGCTGTAGTTGTAGGAGATGTCTCAAAACGTCATCAGGAGTCCCGACTAAACCCGTAAATGTAAGAAAATGTAAAAAAATGCATATTTTACGAAAAACATTTTTTGCTAAAATGTCGTAAGGGGGGACCCTGTCGTAAAAACTCCAAAAGACGGACTTGCTTCAGCAGCACAATTCTGGTGCTGTAGTTGTAGGAGAAGTCTCAAAACGTCATCAGGAGTCCCGACTAAACCCGTAAATATAAGAAAATGTAAGAAAATGCATTTTTTACGCGAAACATTTTTTGCTAAAATGTCGTAAGGGGGGACCCTGTCGTAAAAATTAAAAAAAACGGACTTGCTTCAGCAGCACAATTCTGGTGCTGTAGTTGTAGGAGATGTCTCAAAAGGTCATCAGGAGTCCCGACTAAACCCGTAAATGTAAGAAAATGTAAAAAAATGCATATTTTACGAAAAACATTTTTTGCTAAAATGTCGTAAAAACTCCAAAAAACGGACTTGCTTCAGCAGCACAATTCTGGTGCTGTAGTTGTAGGAGATGTCTCAAAACGTCATCAGGAGTCCCTACAAAACCTAAAAATGGCATAAATGCTTTTTTTGGGAAAACTTTTTTTTTACAAAAAATTTTTTAAAAAACTGTCTTGTTTCAGCAGCACAATTCTGGTGCTGTAGTTGTAGGAGATGTCTCAAAACGTCATCAGGAGTCCCGACTAAACCCGTAAATGTAAGAAAATGTAAGAAAATGCATTTTTTACGCGAAACATTTTTTGCTAAAATGTCGTAAGGGGGGACCCTGTCGTAAAAATTCAAAAAAACGGACTTGCTTCAGCAGTACAATTCTGGTGCTGTAGTTGTAGGAGATGTCTCAAAACGTCATCAGGAGTCCCGACTAAACCCGTAAATGTAAGAAAATGTAAAAAAATGCATATTTTACGAAAAACATTTTTTGCTAAAATGTCGTAAGGGGGGACCCTGTCGTAAAAACTCCAAAAAACGGACTTGCTTCAGCAGCACAATTCTGGTGCTGTAGTTGTAGGAGATGTCTCAAAACGTCATCAGGAGTCCCGACTAAACCCGTAAATGTAAGAAAATGTAAGAAAATGCATATTTTACGAAAAACATTTTTTGCTAAAATGTCGTAAGGGGGGACCCTGTCGTAAAAATTCCAAAAAACGGACTTGCTTCAGCAGCACAATTCTGGTGCTGTAGTTGTAGGAGATGTCTTAAAAGGTCATCAGGAGTCCCGACTAAACCCGTAAATGTAAGAAAATGTAAAAAAATGCATATTTTACGAAAAACATTTTTTGCTAAAATGTCGTAAGGGGGGACCCTGTCGTAAAAACTCCAAAAAACGGACTTGCTTCAGCAGCACAATTCTGGTGCTGTAGTTGTAGGAGATGTCTCAAAAAGTCATCAGGAGTCCCGACTAAACCCGTAAATGTAACAAAATGTAACAAAATGCATATTTTACGAAAAACATTTTTTGCTAAAATGTCGTAAGGGGGGACCCTGTCGTAAAAATTCCAAAAAACGGACTTGCTTCAGCAGCACAATTCTGGTGCTGTAGTTGTAGGAGATGTCTCAAAAGGTCATCAGGAGTCCCGACTAAACCCGTAAATGTAAGAAAATGTAAAAAAATGCATATTTTACGAAAAAAATTTTTTGCTAAAATGTCGTAAGGGGGGACCCTGTCGTAAAAACTCCAAAAAACGGACTTGCTTCAGCAGCACAATTCTGGTGCTGTAGTTGTAGGAGATGTCTCAAAACGTCATCAGGAGTCCCTACAAAACCTAAAAATGGCATGAAATGCTTTTTTTTGGAAAACTTTTTTTCACAAAAAAAAATTCAAAAAACAGACTTGCTTCAGCAGCCCAATTCTGGTGCTGTAGTTGTAGGAGATGTCTCAAAAAGTCATCAGGAGTCCCGACTAAACCCGTAAATGTAACAAAATGTAAAAAAATGCATATTTTACGAAAAACATTTTTTGCTAAAACGTCGTAAGGGGGGACCCTGTCGTAAAAACTCAAAAAAACGGACTTGCTTCAGCAGCACAATTCTGGTGCTGTTGTTGTAGGAGATGTCTCAAAACGTCATCAGGAGTCCCTACAAAACCTAAAAATTGCATAAAATGCTTTTTTTGGGAAAACTTTAAAAAAAACAAAAAAAAAACAGACTTGCTTCAGCAGCACAATTCTGGTGCTGTAGTTGTAGGAGATGTCTCAAAACGTCATCAGGAGTCCCGACTAAACCCGTAAATGTAAGAAAATGTAAGAAAATGCATATTTTACGAAAAACATTTTTTGCTAAAATGTCGTAAGGGGGGACCCTGTCGTAAAAATTCCAAAAAACGGACTTGCTTCAGCAGCACAATTCTGGTGCTGTAGTTGTAGGGGATGTCTCAAAACGTCATCAGGAGTCCCTACAAAACCTAAAAATGGCATAAATGCTTTTTTTGGGAAAACTTTTTTTTTACAAAAAAAAATTTAAAAAACGGTCTTGTTTCAGCAGCACAATTCTGGTGCTGTAGTTGTAGGAGATGTCTCAAAACGTCATCAGGAGTCCCGACTAAACTCGTAAATGTAAGAAAATGTAAGAAAATGCATTTTTTACGCGAAACATTTTTTACTAAAATGTCGTAAGGGGGGACCCTGTCGTAAAAATTCAAAAAAACGGACTTGCTTCAGCAGTACAATTCTGGTGCTGTAGTTGTAGGAGATGTCTCAAAACGTCATCAGGAGTCCCTACAAAACCTAAAAATGGCATAAATGCTTTTTTTGGGAAAACTTTTTTTTTACAAAAAAAATTTTAAAAAACGGTCTTGTTTCAGCAGCACAATTCTGGTGCTGTAGTTGTAGGAGATGTCTCAAAACGTCATCAGGAGTCCCGACTAAACCCGTAAATGTAAGAAAATGTAAGAAAATGCATTTTTTACGCGAAACATTTTTTGCTAAAATGTCGTAAGGGGGGACCCTGTCGTAAAAATTCAAAAAAACGGACTTGCTTCAGCAGTACAATTCTGGTGCTGTAGTTGTAGGAGATGTCTCAAAACGTCATCAGGAGTCCCTACAAAACCTAAAAATGGCATGAAATGCTTTTTTTTGGAAAACTTTTTTTCACAAAAATGTTTTCAAAAAACAGACTTGCTTTAGCAGCACAATTCTGGTGCTGTAGTTGTAGGAGATGTCTCAAAACGTCATCAGGAGTCCCGACTAAACCCGTAAATGTAAGAAAATGTAAGAAAATGCATTTTTTACGCGAAACATTTTTTGCTAAAATGTCGTAAGGGGGGACACTGTCGTAAAAATTCAAAAAAACGGACTTGCTTCAGCAGTACAATTCTGGTGCTGTAGTTGTAGGAGATGTCTCAAAACGTCATCAGGAGTCCCTACAAAACCTAAAAATGGCATAAATGCTTTTTTTGGGAAAACTTTTTTTTTACAAAAATTTTTTTAAAAAACTGTCTTGTTTCAGCAGCACAATTCTGGTGCTGTACTTGTAGGAGATGTCTCAAAACGTCATCAGGAGTCCCGACTAAACCCGTAAATGTAAGAAAATGTAAGAAAATGCATTTTTTACGCGAAACATTTTTTGCTAAAATGTCGTAAGGGGGGACCCTGTCGTAAAAATTCAAAAAAACGGACTTGCTTCAGCAGTACAATTCTGGTGCTGTAGTTGTAGGAGATGTCTCAAAACGTCATCAGGAGTCCCGACTAAACCCGTAAATGTAAGAAAATGTAAAAAAATGCATATTTTACGAAAAACATTTTTTGCTAAAATGTCGTAAGGGGGGACCCTGTCGTAAAAACTCCAAAAAACGGACTTGCTTCAGCAGCACAATTCTGGTGCTGTAGTTGTAGGAGATGTCTCAAAACGTCATCAGGAGTCCCGACTAAACCCGTAAATGTAAGAAAATGTAAGAAAATGCATATTTTACGAAAAACATTTTTTGCTAAAATGTCGTAAGGGGGGACCCTGTCGTAAAAATTCCAAAAAACGGACTTGCTTCAGCAGCACAATTCTGGTGCTGTAGTTGTAGGAGATGTCTCAAAACGTCATCAGGAGTCCCTACAAAACCTAAAAATGGCATAAATGCTTTTTTTGGGAAAACTATTTTTTTACAAAAAAAAATTTAAAAAACGGTCTTGTTTCAGCAGCACAATTCTGGTGCTGTAGTTGTAGGAGATGTCTCAAAACGTCATCAGGAGTCCCGACTAAACCCGTAAATGTAAGAAAATGCATTTTTTACGCGAAACATTTTTTGCTAAAATGTCGTAAGGGGGGACCCTGTCGTAAAAAATTTAAAAAACGGTCTTGTTTCAGCAGCACAATTCTGGTGCTGTAGTTGTAGGAGATGTCTCAAAACGTCATCAGGAGTCCCGACTAAACCCGTAAATGTAAGAAAATGTACAAAAATGCATATTTTACGAAAAACATTTTTTGCTAAAATGTCGTAAGGGGGGACCCTGTCGTAAAAACTCCAAAAGACGGACTTGCTTCAGCAGCACAATTCTGGTGCTGTAGTTGTAGGAGAAGTCTCAAAACGTCATCAGGAGTCCCGACTAAACCCGTAAATATAAGAAAATGTAAGAAAATGCATTTTTTACGCGAAACATTTTTTGCTAAAATGTCGTAAGGGGGGACCCTGTCGTAAAAATTCAAAAAAACGGACTTGCTTCAGCAGCACAATTCTGGTGCTGTAGTTGTAGGAGATGTCTCAAAAGGTCATCAGGAGTCCCGACTAAACCCGTAAATGTAAGAAAATGTAAAAAAAATGCATATTTTACGAAAAACATTTTTTGCTCAAATGTCGTAAGGGGGGACCCTGTCGTAAAAACTCCAAAAAACGGACTTGCTTCAGCAGCACAATTCTGGTGCTGTAGTTGTAGGAGATGTCTCAAAACGTCATCAGGAGTCCCGACTAAACCCGTAAATGTAAGAAAATGCATATTTTACGAAAAACATTTTTTGCTAAAATGTCGTAAGGGGGGACCCTGTCGTAAAAATTCCAAAAAACGGACTTGCTTCAGCAGCACAATTCTGGTGCTGTACTTGTAGGAGATGTCTCAAAACGTCATCAGGAGTCCCTACAAAACCTAAAAATGGCATGAAATGCTTTTTTTTGGAAAACTTTTTTTCACAAAAAAAAATTCAAAAAACAGACTTGCTTCAGCAGCCCAATTCTGGTGCTGTAGTTGTAGGAGATGTCTCAAAAAGTCATCAGGAGTCCCGACTAAACCCGTAAATGTAACAAAATGTAAAAAAATGCATTTTTACGAAAAACATTTTTTGCTAAAACGTCGTAAGGGGGGACCCTGTCGTAAAAATTCCAAAAAACGGACTTGCTTCAGCAGCACAATTCTGGTGCTGTTGTTGTAGGAGATGTCTCAAAACGTCATCAGGAGTCCTTACAAAACCTAAAAATTGCATAAAATGCTTTTTTTGGGAAAACTTTAAAAAAAAAAAAAAAAAACAGACTTGCTTCAGCAGCACAATTCTGGTGCTGTAGTTGTAGGGGATGTCTCAAAACATCATCAGGAGTCCCTACAAAACCTAAAAATGGCATAAATGCTTTTTTTGGGAAAACTTTTTTTTTACAAAAAAAAATTTAAAAAACGGTCTTGTTTCAGCAGCACAATTCTGGTGCTGTAGTTGTAGGAGATGTCTCAAAACGTCATCAGGAGTCCCGACTAAACTCGTAAATGTAAGAAAATGTAAGAAAATGCATTTTTTACGCGAAACATTTTTTGCTAAAATGTCGTAAGGGGGGACCCTGTCGTAAAAATTCAAAAAAACGGACTTGCTTCAGCAGCACAATTCTGGTGCTGTAGTTGTAGGAGATGTCTCAAAAGGTCATCAGGAGTCCCTACAAAACCTAAAAATGGCATGAAATGCTTTTTTTTGGAAAACTTTTTTTCACCAAAAAAAATTCAAAAAACAGACTTGCTTCAGCAGCACAATTCTGGTGCTGTAGTTGTAGGAGATGTCTCAAAACGTCATCAGGAGTCCCGACTAAACCCGTAAATGTAAGAAAATGTAAAAAAATGCATATTTTACGAAAAACATTTTTTGCTAAAATGTCGTAAGGGGGGACCCTGTCGTAAAAATTCCAAAAAACGGACTTGCTTCAGCAGCACAATTCTGGTGCTGTAGTTGTAGGAGATGTCTCAAAACGTCATCAGGAGTCCCTACAAAACCTAAAAATGGCATAAATGCTTTTTTTGGGAAAACTTTTTTTTTACAAAAAATTTTTTAAAAAACTGTCTTGTTTCAGCAGCACAATTCTGGTGCTGTAGTTGTAGGAGATGTCTCAAAACGTCATCAGGAGTCCCGACTAAACCCGTAAATGTAAGAAAATGCATTTTTTACGCGAAACATTTTTTGCTAAAATGTCGTAAGGGGGGACCCTGTCGTAAAAATTCAAAAAAACGGACTTGCTTCAGCAGCAAAATTCTGGTGCTGTTGTTGTAGGAGATGTCTCAAAATGCCATCAGGAGTCCCTACAAAACCTAAAAATGGCATGAAATGCTTTTTTTTTGGAAAACTTTTTTTCACAAAAAAAAATTCAAAAAACAGACTTGCTTCAGCAGCACAATTCTGGTGCTGTAGTTGTAGGAGATGTCTCAAAACGTCATCAGGAGTCCGTACAAAACCTAAAAATGGCATAAATGCTTTTTTTGGGAAAACTTTTTTTTTACAAAAAAAAATTTAAAAAACGGTCTTGTTTCAGCAGCACAATTCTGGTGCTGTAGTTGTAGGAGATGTCTCAAAACGTCATCAGGAGTCCCGACTAAACCCGTAAATGTAAGAAAATGTAAGAAAATGCATTTTTTACGCGAAACATTTTTTGCTAAAATGTCGTAAGGGGGGACCCTGTCGTAAAAATTCAAAAAAACGGACTTGCTTCAGCAGCACAATTCTGGTGCTGTAGTTGTAGGAGATGTCTCAAAACGTCATCAGGAGTCCCTACAAAACCTAAAAATGTCATAAAACCTTTTTTTGGGAAAACTTTTTTTTTACAAAAAATTTTTTAAAAAACGGTCTTGTTTCAGCAGCACAATTCTGGTGCTGTAGTTGTAGGAGATGTCTCAAAACGTCATCAGGAGTCCCGACTAAACCCGTAAATGTAAGAAAATGTAAGAAAATGCATTTTTTACGCGAAACATTTTTTGCTAAAATGTCGTAAGGGGGGACCCTGTCGTAAAAATTCAAAAAAACGGACTTGCTTCAGCAGCACAATTCTGGTGCTGTAGTTGTAGGAGATGTCTCAAAACGTCATCAGGAGTCCCTACAAAACCTAAAAATGGCATAAATGCTTTTTTTGGGAAAACTTTTTTTTTACAAAAAAAAAATTAAAAAACGGTCTTGTTTCAGCAGCACAATTCTGGTGCTGTAGTTGTAGGAGATGTCTCAAAACGTCATCAGGAGTCCCGACTAAACCCGTAAATGTAAGAAAATGTAAGAAAATGCATTTTTTACGCGAAACATTTTTTGCTAAAATGTCGTAAGGGGGGACCCTGTCGTAAAAATTCAAAAAAACGGACTTGCTTCAGCAGTACAATTCTGGTGCTGTAGTTGTAGGAGATGTCTCAAAACGTCATCAGGAGTCCCTACTAAACCCGTAAATGTAAGAAAATGTAAAAAAATGCATATTTTACGAAAAACATTTTTTGCTAAAATGTCGTAAGGGGGGACCCTGTCGTAAAAACTCCAAAAAACGGACTTGCTTCAGCAGCACAATTCTGGTGCTGTAGTTGTAGGAGATGTCTCAAAACGTCATCAGGAGTCCCTACAAAACCTAAAAATGGCATAAATGCTTTTTTTGGGAAAACTTTTTTTTTACAAAAAAAATTTTAAAAAACGGTCTTGTTTCAGCAGCACAATTCTGGTGCTGTAGTTGTAGGAGATGTCTCAAAACGTCATCAGGAGTCCCGACTAAACCCGTAAATGTAAGAAAATGTAAGAAAATGCATTTTTTACGCGAAACATTTTTTGCTAAAATGTCGTAAGGGGGGACCCTGTCGTAAAAATTCAAAAAAACGGACTTGCTTCAGCAGTACAATTCTGGTGCTGTAGTTGTAGGAGATGTCTCAAAACGTCATCAGGAGTCCCTACAAAACCTAAAAATGGCATAAATGCTTTTTTTGGGAAAACTTTTTTTTTACAAAAATTTTTTTTAAAAACTGTCTTGTTTCAGCAGCACAATTCTGGTGCTGTAGTTGTAGGAGATGTCTCAAAACGTCATCAGGAGTCCCGACTAAACCCGTAAATGTAAGAAAATGTAAGAAAATGCATTTTTTACGCGAAACATTTTTTGCTAAAATGTCGTAAGGGGGGACCCTGTCGTAAAAATTCAAAAAAACGGACTTGCTTCAGCAGTACAATTCTGGTGCTGTAGTTGTAGGAGATGTCTCAAAACGTCATCAGGAGTCCCTACAAAACCTAAAAATGGCATGAAATGCTTTTTTTTGGAAAACTTTTTTTCACAAAAATGTTTTCAAAAAACAGACTTGCTTCAGCAGCACAATTCTGGTGCTGTAGTTGTAGGAGATGTCTCAAAACGTCATCAGGAGTCCCGACTAAACCCGTAAATGTAAGAAAATGTAAAAAAATGCATATTTTACGAAAAACATTTTTTGCTAAAATGTCGTAAGGGGGGACCCTGTCGTAAAAACTCCAAAAGACGGACTTGCTTCAGCAGCACAATTCTGGTGCTGTAGTTGTAGGAGAAGTCTCAAAACGTCATCAGGAGTCCCGACTAAACCCGTAAATATAAGAAAATGTAAGAAAATGCATTTTTTACGCGAAACATTTTTTGCTAAAATGTCGTAAGGGGGGACCCTGTCGTAAAAATTCAAAAAAACGGACTTGCTTCAGCAGCACAATTCTGGTGCTGTAGTTGTAGGAGATGTCTCAAAAGGTCATCAGGAGTCCCGACTAAACCCGTAAATGTAAGAAAATGTAAAAAAATGCATATTTTACGAAAAACATTTTTTGCTAAAATGTCGTAAGGGGGGACCCTGTCGTAAAAACTCCAAAAAACGGACTTGCTTCAGCAGCACAATTCTGGTGCTGTAGTTGTAGGAGATGTCTCAAAACGTCATCAGGAGTCCCTACAAAACCTAAAAATGGCATAAATGCTTTTTTTGGGAAAACTTTTTTTTTACAAAAAATTTTTTTAAAAACTGTCTTATTTCAGCAGCACAATTCTGGTGCTGTAGTTGTAGGAGATGTCTCAAAACGTCATCAGGAGTCCCGACTAAACCCGTAAATGTAAGAAAATGTAAAAAAATGCATATTTTACGAAAAACATTTTTTGCTAAAATGTCGTAAGGGGGGACCCTGTCGTAAAAACTCCAAAAAACGGACTTGCTTCAGCAGCACAATTCTGGTGCTGTAGTTGTAGGAGATGTCTCAAAACGTCATCAGGAGTCCCGACTAAACCCGTAAATGTAAGAAAATGTAAGAAAATGCATATTTTACGAAAAACATTTTTTGCTAAAATGTCGTGAGGGGGGACCCTGTCGTAAAAATTCCAAAAAACGGACTTGCTTCAGCAGCACAATTCTGGTGCTGTAGTTGTAGGAGATGTCTCAAAACGTCATCAGGAGTCCCTACAAAACCTAAAAATGGCATAAATGCTTTTTTTGGGAAAACTTTTTTTTTACAAAAAATTTTTTTAAAAACTGTCTTGTTTCAGCAGCACAATTCTGGTGCTGTAGTTGTAGGAGATGTCTCAAAACGTCATCAGGGGTCCCGACTAAACCCGTAAATGTAAGAAAAGGTAAGAAAATGCATTTTTTACGCGAAACATTTTTTGCTAAAATTTCGTAAGGGGGGACCCTGTCGTAAAAATTCAAAAAAACGGACTTGCTTCAGCAGTACAATTCTGGTGCTGTAGTTGTAGGAGATGTCTCAAAACGTCATCAGGAGTCCCTACAAAACCTAAAAATGGCATGAAATGCTTTTTTTTGGAAAACTTTTTTTCACAAAAATTTTTTCAAAAAACAGACTTGCTTCAGCAGCACAATTCTGGTGCTGTAGTTGTAGGAGATGTCTCAAAACGTCATCGGGAGTCCCGACTAAACCCGTAAATGTAAGAAAATGTAAAAAAATGCATACTTTACGAAAAACATTTTTTGCTAAAATGTCGTAAGGGGGGACCCTGTCGTAAAAACTCCAAAAGACGGACTTGCTTCAGCAGCACAATTCTGGTGCTGTAGTTGTAGGAGAAGTCTCAAAACGTCATCAGGAGTCCCGACTAAACCCGTAAATATAAGAAAATGTAAGAAAATGCATTTTTTACGCGAAACATTTTTTGCTAAAATGTCGTAAGGGGGGACCCTGTCGTAAAAATTCAAAAAAACGGACTTGCTTCAGCAGCACAATTCTGGTGCTGTAGTTGTAGGAGATGTCTCAAAAGGTCATCAGGAGTCCCGACTAAACCCGTAAATGTAAGAAAATGTAAAAAAATGCATATTTTACGAAAAACATTTTTTGCTAAAATGTCGTAAGGGGGGACCCTGTCGTAAAAACTCCAAAAAACGGACTTGCTTCAGCAGCACAATTCTGGTGCTGTAGTTGTAGGAGATGTCTCAAAACGTCATCAGGAGTCCCTACAAAACCTAAAAATGGCATAAATGCTTTTTTTGGGAAAACTTTTTTTTTACAAAAATTTTTTTAAAAAACTGTCTTGTTTCAGCAGCACAATTCTGGTGCTGTAGTTGTAGGAGATGTCTCAAAACGTCATCAGGAGTCCCGACTAAACCCGTAAATGTAAGAAAATGTAAAAAAATGCATATTTTACGAAAAACATTTTTTGCTAAAATGTCGTAAGGGGGGACCCTGTCGTAAAAACTCCAAAAGACGGACTTGCTTCAGCAGCACAATTCTGGTGCTGTAGTTGTAGGAGATGTCTCAAAACGTCATCAGGAGTCCCGACTAAACCCGTAAATGTAAGAAAATGTAAAAAAATGCATATTTTACGAAAAACATTTTTTGCTAAAATGTCGTAAGGGGGGACCCTGTCGTAAAAATTCAAAAAAACGGACTTGCTTCAGCAGCACAATTCTGGTGCTGTTGTTGTAGGAGATGTCTCAAAAGCTCATCAGGAGTCCCTACAAAACCTAAAAATGGCATGAAATGCTTTTTTTTGGAAAACTTTTTTTCACAAAAAAAAATTCAAAAAACAAACTTGCTTCAGCAGCACAATTCTGGTGCTGTAGTTGTAGGAGATGTCTCAAAACGTCATCAGGAGTCCCGACTAAACCCGTAAATGTAAGAAAATGCATATTTTACGAAAAACATTTTTTGCTAAAATGTCGTAAGGGGGGACCCTGTCGTAAAAATTCCAAAAAACGGACTTGCTTCAGCAGCACAATTCTGGTGCTGTAGTTGTAGGAGATGTCTCAAAACGTCATCAGGAGTCCCGACTAAACCCGTAAATGTAAGAAAATGTAAGAAAATGCATTTTTTACGCGAAACATTTTTTGCTAAAATGTCGTAAGGGGGGACCCTGTCGTAAAAATTCAAAAAAACGGACTTGCTTCAGCAGTACAATTCTGGTGCTGTAGTTGTAGGAGAAGTCTCAAAACGTCATCAGGAGTCCCTACAAAACCTAAAAATGGCATGAAATGCTTTTTTTTGGAAAACTTTTTTTCACAAAAAAAATTTCAAAAAACAGACTTGCTTCAGCAGCACAATTCTGGTGCTGTAGTTGTAGGAGATGTCTCAAAACGTCATCAGGAGTCCCGACTAAACCCGTAAATGTTAAGAAAATGTAAAAAAATGCATATTTTACGAAAAACATTTTTTGCTAAAATGTCGTAAGGGGGGACCCTGTCGTAAAAACTCCAAAAGACGGACTTGCTTCAGCAGCACAATTCTGGTGCTGTAGTTGTAGGAGAAGTCTCAAAACGTCATCAGGAGTCCCGACTAAACCCGTAAATATAAGAAAATGTAAGAAAATGCATTTTTTACGCGAAACATTTTTTGCTAAAATGTCGTAAGGGGGGACCCTGTCGTAAAAATTCAAAAAAACGGACTTGCTTCAGCAGCACAATTCTGGTGCTGTAGTTGTAGGAGATGTCTCAAAACGTCATCAGGAGTCCCGACTAAACCCGTAAATGTAAGAAAATGTAAGAAAATGCATATTTTACGAAAAACATTTTTTGCTAAAATGTCGTAAGGGGGGACCCTGTCGTAAAAATTCCAAAAAACGGACTTGCTTCAGCAGCACAATTTTGGTGCTGTAGTTGTAGGAGATGTCTCAAAACGTCATCAGGAGTCCTTACAAAACCTAAAAATGGCATAAATGGTTTTTTTGGGAAAACTTTTTTTTTACAAAAAAAAATTAAAAAAACGGTCTTGTTTCAGCAGCACAATTCTGGTGCTGTGGTTGTAGGAGATGTCTCAAAACGTCATCAGGAGTCCCGACTAAACCCGTAAATGTAAGAAAATGTAAGAAAATGCATTTTTTACGCGAAACATTTTTTGCTAAAATGTCGTAAGGGGGGACCCTGTCGTAAAAATTCAAAAAAACGGACTTGCTTCAGCAGTACAATTCTGGTGCTGTAGTTGTAGGAGAAGTCTCAAAACGTCATCAGGAGTCCCTACAAAACCTAAAAATGGCATGAAATGCTTTTTTTTGGAAAACTTTTTTTCACAAAAAAAATTTCAAAAAACAGACTTGCTTCAGCAGCACAATTCTGGTGCTGTAGTTGTAGGAGATGTCTCAAAACGTCATCAGGAGTCCCGACTAAACCCGTAAATGTAAGAAAATGTAAAAAAATGCATATTTTACGAAAAACATTTTTTGCTAAAATGTCGTAAGGGGCGACCCTGTCGTAAAAACTCCAAAAGACGGACTTGCTTCAGCAGCACAATTCTGGTGCTGTAGTTGTAGGAGAAGTCTCAAAACGTCATCAGGAGTCCCGACTAAACCCGTAAATATAAGAAAATGTAAGAAAATGCATTTTTTACGCGAAACATTTTTTGCTAAAATGTCGTAAGGGGGGACCCTGTCGTAAAAATTCAAAAAAACGGACTTGCTTCAGCAGCACAATTCTGGTGCTGTAGTTGTAGGAGATGTCTCAAAAGGTCATCAGGAGTCCCGACTAAACCCGTAAATGTAAGAAAATGTAAAAAAATGCATATTTTACGAAAAACATTTTTTGCTAAAATGTCGTAAGGGGGGACCCTGTCGTAAAAATTCCAAAAAACGGACTTGCTTCAGCAGCACAATTCTGGTGCTGTAGTTGTAGGAGATGTCTCAAAACGTCATCAGGAGTCCCTACAAAACCTAAAAATGGCATAAATGCTTTTTTTGGGAAAACTATTTTTTTACAAAAAAAAATTTAAAAAACGGTCTTGTTTCAGCAGCACAATTCTGGTGCTGTAGTTGTAGGAGATGTCTCAAAACGTCATCAGGAGTCCCGACTAAAACCGTAAATGTAAGAAAATGTAAAAAAATGCATATTTTACGAAAAACATTTTTTGCTAAAATGTCGTAAGGGGGGACCCTGTCGTAAAAATTCAAAAAAACGGACTTGCTTCAGCAGCACAATTCTGGTGCTGTTGTTGTAGGAGATGTCTCAAAAGGTCATCAGGAGTCCCTACAAAACCTAAAAATGGCATGAAATGCTTTTTTTTGGAAAACTTTTTTTCACAAAAAAAAATTCAAAAAACAGACTTGCTTCAGCAGCACAATTCTGGTGCTGTAGTTGTAGGACATGTCTCAAAACGTCATCAGGAGTCCCGACTAAACCCGTAAATATAAGAAAATGTAAGAAAATGCATTTTTTACGCGAAACATTTTTTGCTAAAATGTCGTAAGGGGGGACCCTGTCGTAAAAATTCAAAAAAACGGACTTGCTTCAGCAGCACAATTCTGGTGCTGTAGTTGTAGGAGAAGTCTCAAAACGTCATCAGGAGTCCCTACAAAACCTAAAAATGGCATGAAATGCTTTTTTTTGGAAAACTTTTTTTCACAAAAAAAATTTCAAAAAACAGACTTGCTTCAGCAGCACAATTCTGGTGCTGTAGTTGTAGGAGAAGTCTCAAAACGTCATCAGGAGTCCCGACTAAACCCGTAAATATAAGAAAATGTAAGAAAATGCATTTTTTACGCGAAACATTTTTTGCTAAAATGTCGTAAGGGGGGACCCTGTCGTAAAAATTCAAAAAAACGGACTTGCTTCAGCAGCACAATTCTGGTGCTGTAGTTGTAGGAGATGTCTCAAAAGGTCATCAGGAGTCCCGACTAAACCCGTAAATGTAAGAAAATGTAAAAAAATGCATATTTTACGAAAAACATTTTTTGCTAAAATGTCGTAAGGGGGGACCCTGTCGTAAAAATTCCAAAAAACGGACTTGCTTCAGCAGCACAATTCTGGTGCTGTAGTTGTAGGAGATGTCTCAAAACGTCATCAGGAGTCCCTACAAAACCTAAAAATGGCATAAATGCTTTTTTTGGGAAAACTATTTTTTTACAAAAAAAAATTTAAAAAACGGTCTTGTTTCAGCAGCACAATTCTGGTGCTGTAGTTGTAGGAGATGTCTCAAAACGTCATCAGGAGTCCCGACTAAAACCGTAAATGTAAGAAAATGTAAAAAAATGCATATTTTACGAAAAACATTTTTTGCTAAAATGTCGTAAGGGGGGACCCTGTCGTAAAAATTCAAAAAAACGGACTTGCTTCAGCAGCACAATTCTGGTGCTGTTGTTGTAGGAGATGTCTCAAAAGGTCATCAGGAGTCCCTACAAAACCTAAAAATGGCATGAAATGCTTTTTTTTGGAAAACTTTTTTTCACAAAAAAAAATTCAAAAAACAGACTTGCTTCAGCAGCACAATTCTGGTGCTGTAGTTGTAGGACATGTCTCAAAACGTCATCAGGAGTCCCGACTAAACCCGTAAATATAAGAAAATGTAAGAAAATGCATTTTTTACGCGAAACATTTTTTGCTAAAATGTCGTAAGGGGGGACCCTGTCGTAAAAATTCAAAAAAACGGACTTGCTTCAGCAGCACAATTCTGGTGCTGTAGTTGTAGGAGATGTCTCAAAACGTCATCAGGAGTCCCTACAAAACCTAAAAATGGCATAAATGCTTTTTTTGGGAAAACTTTTTTTTTACAAAAATTTTTTAAAAAAACTGTCTTGTTTCAGCAGCACAATTCTGGTGCTGTAGTTGTAGGAGATGTCTCAAAACGTCATCAGGAGTCCCGACTAAACCCGTAAATGTAAGAAAATGTAAAAAAATGCATATTTTACGAAAAACATTTTTTGCTAAAATGTCGTAAGGGGGGACCCTGTCGTAAAAACTCCAAAAAACGGACTTGCTTCAGCAGCACAATTCTGGTGCTGTAGTTGTAGGAGATGTCTCAAAACGTCATCAGGAGTCCCGACTAAACCCGTAAATGTAAGAAAATGTAAGAAAATGCATATTTTACGAAAAACATTTTTTGCTAAAATGTCGTAAGGGGGGACCCTGTCGTAAAAATTCCAAAAAACGGACTTGCTTCAGCAGCACAATTCTGGTGCTGTAGTTGTAGGAGATGTCTCAAAAGGTCATCAGGAGTCCCTACAAAACCTAAAAATGGCATGAAATGCTTTTTTTTGGAAAACTTTTTTTCACAAAAAAAAATTCAAAAAACAGACTTGCTTCAGCAGCCCAATTCTGGTGCTGTAGTTGTAGGAGATGTCTCAAAACGTCATCAGGAGTCCCGACTAAACCCGTAAATGTAAGAAAATGTAAGAAAATGCATATTTTACGAAAAACATTTTTTGCTAAAATGTCGTAAGGGGGGACCCTGTCGTAAAAATTCCAAAAAACGGACTTGCTTCAGGAGCACAATTCTGGTGCTGTAGTTGTAGGAGATGTCTCAAAACGTCATCAGGAGTCCCTACAAAACCTAAAAATGGCATAAATGCTTTTTTTGGGAAAACTTTTTTTTTACAAAAAAAAATTTAAAAAACGGTCTTGTTTCAGCAGCACAATTCTGGTGCTGTAGTTGTAGGAGATGTCTCAAAACGTCATCAGGAGTCCCGACTAAACCCGTAAATGTAAGAAAATGTAAGAAAATGCATTTTTTACGCGAAACATTTTTTGCTAAAATGTCTTAAGGGGGGACCCTGTCGTAAAAATTCAAAAAAACGGACATGCTTCAGCAGTACAATTCTGGTGCTGTAGTTGTAGGAGAAGTCTCAAAACGTCATCAGGAGTCCCTACAAAACCTAAAAATGGCATGAAATGCTTTTTTTTGGAAAACTTTTTTTCACAAAAAAAATTTCAAAAAACAGACTTGCTTCAGCAGCACAATTCTGGTGCTGTAGTTGTAGGAGATGTCTCAAAACGTCATCAGGAGTCCCGACTAAACCCGTAAATGTAAGAAAATGTAAAAAAATGCATATTTTACGAAAAACATTTTTTGCTAAAATGTCGTAAGGGGGGACCCTGTCGTAAAAACTCCAAAAGACGGACTTGCTTCAGCAGCACAATTCTGGTGCTGTAGTTGTAGGAGAAGTCTCAAAACGTCATCAGGAGTCCCGACTAAACCCGTAAATATAAGAAAATGTAAGAAAATGCATTTTTTACGCGAAACATTTTTTGCTAAAATGTCGTAAGGGGGGGGACCCTGTCGTAAAAATTCAAAAAAACGGACTTGCTTCAGCAGCACAATTCTGGTGCTGTAGTTGTAGGAGATGTCTCAAAAGGTCATCAGGAGTCCCGACTAAACCCGTAAATGTAAGAAAATGTAAAAAAATGCATATTTTACGAAAAACATTTTTTGCTAAAATGTCGTAAGGGGGGACCCTGTCGTAAAAACTCCAAAAAACGGACTTGCTTCAGCAGCACAATTCTGGTGCTGTAGTTGTAGGAGATGTCTCAAAACGTCATCAGGAGTCCCGACTAAACCCGTAAATGTAAGAAAATGTAAGAAAATGCATATTTTATGAAAAACATTTTTTGCTAAAATGTCGTAAGGGGGGACCCTGTCGTAAAAATTCAAAAAAACGGACTTGCTTCAGCAGCACAATTCTGGTGCTGTAGTTGTAGGAGATGTCTCAAAACGTCATCAGGAGTCCCTACAAAACCTAAAAATGGCATGAAATGCTTTTTTTTGGAAAACTTTTTTTCACAAAAAAAATTTCAAAAAACAGACTTGCTTCAGCAGCCCAATTCTGGTGCTGTAGTTGTAGGAGATGTCTCAAAACGTCATCAGGAGTCCCGACTAAACCCGTAAATGTAAGAAAATGTAAAAAAAAATGCATATTTTACGAAAAACATTTTTTGCTAAAATGTCGTAAGGGGGGACCCTGTCGTAAAAATTCCAAAAAACGGACTTGCTTCAGCAGCACAATTCTGGTGCTGTAGTTGTAGAAGATGTCTCAAAAGGTCATCAGGAGTCCCGACTAAACCCGTAAATGTAAGAAAATGTAAAAAAATGCATATTTTACGAAAAACATTTTTTGCTAAAATGTCGTAAGGGGGGACCCTGTCGTAAAAATTCCAAAAAACGGACTTGCTTCAGCAGCACAATTCTGGTGCTGTAGTTGTAGAAGATGTCTCAAAAGGTCATCAGGAGTCCCTACAAAACCTAAAAATGGCATGAAATGCTTTTTTTTGGAAAACTTTTTTTCACAAAAAAAAATTCAAAAAACAGACTTGCTTCAGCAGCACAATTCTGGTGCTGTAGTTGTAGGAGATGTCTCAAAACGTCATCAGGAGTCCCGACTAAACCCGTAAATGTAAGAAAATGTAAGAAAATGCATATTTTACGAAAAACATTTTTTGCTAAAATGTCGGAAGGGGGGACCCTGTCGTAAAAATTCCAAAAAACGGACTTGCTTCAGCAGCACAATTCTGGTGCTGTAGTTGTAGGAGATGTCTCAAAACGTCATCAGGAGTCCCTACAAAACCTAAAAATGGCATAAATGCTTTTTTTGGGAAAACTTTTTTTTTACAAAAAAATTTTTAAAAAACGGTCTTGTTTCAGCAGCACAATTCTGGTGCTGTAGTTGTAGGAGATGTCTCAAAACGTCATCAGGAGTCCCGACTAAACCCGTAAATGTAAGAAAATGTAAGAAAATGCATTTTTTACGCGAAACATTTTTTGCTAAAATGTCGTAAGGGGGGACCCTGTCGTAAAAATTCAAAAAAACGGACTTGCTTCAGCAGTACAATTCTGGTGCTGTAGTTGTAGGAGATGTCTCAAAACGTCATCAGGAGTCCCTACAAAACCTAAAAATGGCATGAAATGCTTTTTTTTGGAAAACTTTTTTTCACAAAATTTTTTTCAAAAAACAGACTTGCTTTAGCAGCACAATTCTGGTGCTGTAGTTGTAGGAGATGTCTCAAAACGTCATCAGGAGTCCCGACTAAACCTGTAAATGTAAGAAAATGTAAAAAAATGCATATTTTACGAAAAACATTTTTTGCTAAAATGTCGTAAGGGGGGACCCTGTCGCAAAAACTCCAAAAAACGGACTTGCTTCAGCAGCACAATTCTGGTGCTGTAGTTGTAGGAGATGTCTCAAAACGTCATCAGGAGTCCCGACTAAACCCGTAAATGTAAGAAAATGTAAAAAAAATGCATATTTTACAAAAAACATTTTTTGCTAAAATGTCGTAAGGGGGGACCCTGTCGTAAAAACTACAAAAAACTGACTTGCTTCAGCAGCACAATTCTGGTGCTGTAGTTGTAGGAGATGTCTCAAAAGGTCATCAGGAGTCCCTACAAAACCTAAAAATGGCATGAAATGCTTTTTTTTGGAAAACTTTTTTTCACAAAAAAAAATTCAAAAAACAGACTTTCTTCAGCAGCCCAATTCTGGTGCTGTAGTTGTAGGAGATGTCTCAAAACGTCATCAGGAGTCCCGACTAAACCCGTAAATGTAAGAAAATGTAAAAAAATGCATATTTTACGAAAAACATTTTTGGCTAAAATGTCGTAAGGGGGGACCCTGTCGTAAAAACTCCAAAAGACGGACTTGCTTCAGCAGCACAATTCTGGTGCTGTAGTTGTAGGAGAAGTCTCAAAACGTCATCAGGAGTCCCGACTAAACCCGTAAATATAAGAAAATGTAAGAAAATGCATTTTTTACGCGAAACATTTTTTGCTAAAATGTCGTAAGGGGGGACCCTGTCGTAAAAATTCAAAAAAACGGACTTGCTTCAGCAGCACAATTCTGGTGCTGTTGTTGTAGGAGATGTCTCAAAAGGTCATCAGGAGTCCCTACAAAACCTAAAAATGGCATGAAATGCTTTTTTTTTGGAAAACTTTTTTTCACAAAAAAAATTTCAAAAAACAGACTTGCTTCAGCAGCACAATTCTGGTGCTGTAGTTGTAGGAGATGTCTCAAAACGTCATCAGGAGTCCCGACTAAACCCGTAAATGTAAGAAAATGTAAAAAAATGCATATTTTACGAAAAACATTTTTTGCTAAAATGTCGTAAGGGGGGACCCTGTCGTAAAAATTCCAAAAAACGGACTTGCTTCAGCAGCACAAATCTGGTGCTGTTGTTGTAGGAGATGTCTCAAAATGTCATCAGGAGTCCCTACAAAACCTAAAAATGGCATGAAATTCTTTTTTTTTTCGGAAAACTTTTTTCCACAAAAAAAATTTCAAAAAACAGACTTGCTTCAGCAGCACAATTCTGGTGCTGTAGTTGTAGGAGATGTCTCAAAACGTCATCAGGAGTCCCTACAAAACCTAAAAATGGCATAAATGCTTTTTTTGGGAAAACTTTTTTTCACAAAAAAAATTTCAAAAAACAGACTTGCTTCAGCAGCACAATTCTGGTGCTGTAGTTGTAGGAGATGTCTCAAAACGTCATCAGGAGTCCCGACTAAACCCGTAAATGTAAGAAAATGTAAAAAAAATGCATATTTTACAAAAAACATTTTTTGCTAAAATGTCGTAAGGGGGGGCCCTGTCGTAAAAACTACAAAAAACGGACTTGCTTCAGCAGCACAATTCTGGTGCTGTAGTTGTAGGAGATGTCTCAAAGGGTCATCAGGAGTCCCTACAAAACCTAAAAATGGCATGAAATGCTTTTTTTTGGAAAACTTTTTTTCACAAAAAAAAATTCAAAAAACAGACTTGCTTCAGCAGCCCAATTCTGGTGCTGTAGTTGTAGGAGATGTCTCAAAACGTCATCAGGAGTCCCGACTAAACCCGTAAATGTAAGAAAATGTAAAAAAATGCATATTTTACGAAAAACATTTTTTGCTAAAATGTCGTAAGGGGGGACCCTGTCGTAAAAACTCCAAAAGACGGACTTGCTTCAGCAGCACAATTCTGGTGCTGTAGTTGTAGGAGAAGTCTCAAAACGTCATCAGGAGTCCCGACTAAACCCGTAAATATAAGAAAATGTAAGAAAATGCATTTTTTACGCGAAACATTTTTTGCTAAAATGTCGTAAGGGGGGACCCTGTCGTAAAAATTCAAAAAAACGGACTTGCTTCAGCAGCACAATTCTGGTGCTGTAGTTGTAGGAGATGTCTCAAAAGGTCATCAGGAGTCCCGACTAAACCCGTAAATGTAAGAAAATGTAAAAAAATGCATATTTTACGAAAAACATTTTTTGCTAAAATGTCGTAAGGGGGGACCCTGTCGTAAAAATTCAAAAAAACGGACTTGCTTCAGCAGCACAATTCTGGTGCTGTAGTTGTAGGAGATGTCTCAAAAGGTCATCAGGAGTCCCGACTAAACCCGTAAATGTAAGAAAATGTAAAAAAATGCATATTTTACGAAAAACATTTTTTGCTAAAATGTAGTAAGGGGGGACCCTGTCGTAAAAACTCCAAAAAACGGACTTGCTTCAGCAGCACAATTCTGGTGCTGTAGTTGTAGGAGATGTCTCAAAACGTCATCAGGAGTCCCTACAAAACCTAAAAATGGCATGAAATGCTTTTTTTTGGAAAACTTTTTTTCACAAAAAAAAATTCAAAAAACAGACTTTCTTCAGCAGCCCAATTCTGGTGCTGTAGTTGTAGGAGATGTCTCAAAACGTCATCAGGAGTCCCGACTAAACCCGTAAATGTAAGAAAATGTAAAAAAATGCATATTTTACGAAAAACATTTTTGGCTAAAATGTCGTAAGGGGGGACCCTGTCGTAAAAACTCCAAAAGACGGACTTGCTTCAGCAGCACAATTCTGGTGCTGTAGTTGTAGGAGAAGTCTCAAAACGTCATCAGGAGTCCCGACTAAACCCGTAAATATAAGAAAATGTAAGAAAATGCATTTTTTACGCGAAACATTTTTTGCTAAAATGTCGTAAGGGGGGACCCTGTCGTAAAAATTCAAAAAAACGGACTTGCTTCAGCAGCACAATTTTGGTGCTGTTGTTGTAGGAGATGTCTCAAAAGGTCATCAGGAGTCCCTACAAAACCTAAAAATGGCATGAAATGCTTTTTTTTTGGAAAACTTTTTTTCACAAAAAAAAATTCAAAAAACAGACTTGCTTCAGCAGCACAATTCTGGTGCTGTAGTTGTAGGAGATGTCTCAAAACGTCATCAGGAGTCCCGACTAAACCCGTAAATGTAAGAAAATGTAAAAAAATGCATATTTTACGAAAAACATTTTTTGCTAAAATGTCGTAAGGGGGGACCCTGTCGTAAAAATTCCAAAAAACGGACTTGCTTCAGCAGCACAAATCTGGTGCTGTTGTTGTAGGAGATGTCTCAAAATGTCATCAGGAGTCCCTACAAAACCTAAAAATGGCATGAAATTCTTTTTTTTTCGGAAAACTTTTTTCCACAAAAAAAAATTCAAAAAACAGACTTGCTTCAGCAGCACAATTCTGGTGCTGTAGTTGTAGGAGATGTCTCAAAACGTCATCAGGAGTCCCTACAAAACCTAAAAATGGCATAAATGCTTTTTTTGGGAAAACTTTTTTTTTACAAAAAAAAATTTAAAAAACGGTCTTGTTTCAGCAGCACAATTCTGGTGCTGTAGTTGTAGGAGAAGTCTCAAAACGTCATCAGGAGTCCCGACTAAACCCGTAAATATAAGAAAATGTAAGAAAATGCATTTTTTACGCGAAACATTTTTTGCTAAAATGTCGTAAGGGGGGACCCTGTCGTAAAAATTCAAAAAAACGGACTTGCTTCAGCAGCACAATTCTGGTGCTGTTGTTGTAGGAGATGTCTCAAAAGGTCATCAGGAGTCCCTACAAAACCTAAAAATGGCATGAAATGCTTTTTTTTTGGAAAACTTTTTTTCACAAAAAAAAATTCAAAAAACAGACTTGCTTCAGCAGCACAATTCTGGTGCTGTAGTTGTAGGAGATGTCTCAAAACGTCATCAGGAGTCCCGACTAAACCCGTAAATGTAAGAAAATGTAAAAAAATGCATATTTTACGAAAAACATTTTTTGCTAAAATGTCGTAAGGGGGGACCCTGTCGTAAAAACTCCAAAAGACGGACTTGCTTCAGCAGCACAATTCTGGTGCTGTAGTTGTAGGAGAAGTCTCAAAACGTCATCAGGAGTCCCGACTAAACCCGTAAATATAAGAAAATGTAAGAAAATGCATTTTTTACGCGAAACATTTTTTGCTAAAATGTCGTAAGGGGGGGGACCCTGTCGTAAAAATTCAAAAAAACGGACTTGCTTCAGCAGCACAATTCTGGTGCTGTAGTTGTAGGAGATGTCTCAAAAGGTCATCAGGAGTCCCGACTAAACCCGTAAATGTAAGAAAATGTAAAAAAATGCATATTTTACGAAAAACATTTTTTGCTAAAATGTCGTAAGGGGGGACCCTGTCGTAAAAACTCCAAAAAACGGACTTGCTTCAGCAGCACAATTCTGGTGCTGTAGTTGTAGGAGATGTCTCAAAACGTCATCAGGAGTCCCGACTAAACCCGTAAATGTAAGAAAATGTAAGAAAATGCATATTTTATGAAAAACATTTTTTGCTAAAATGTCGTAAGGGGGGACCCTGTCGTAAAAATTCAAAAAAACGGACTTGCTTCAGCAGCACAATTCTGGTGCTGTAGTTGTAGGAGATGTCTCAAAACGTCATCAGGAGTCCCTACAAAACCTAAAAATGGCATGAAATGCTTTTTTTTGGAAAACTTTTTTTCACAAAAAAAATTTCAAAAAACAGACTTGCTTCAGCAGCCCAATTCTGGTGCTGTAGTTGTAGGAGATGTCTCAAAACGTCATCAGGAGTCCCGACTAAACCCGTAAATGTAAGAAAATGTAAAAAAAAATGCATATTTTACGAAAAACATTTTTTGCTAAAATGTCGTAAGGGGGGACCCTGTCGTAAAAATTCCAAAAAACGGACTTGCTTCAGCAGCACAATTCTGGTGCTGTAGTTGTAGAAGATGTCTCAAAAGGTCATCAGGAGTCCCGACTAAACCCGTAAATGTAAGAAAATGTAAAAAAATGCATATTTTACGAAAAACATTTTTTGCTAAAATGTCGTAAGGGGGGACCCTGTCGTAAAAATTCCAAAAAACGGACTTGCTTCAGCAGCACAATTCTGGTGCTGTAGTTGTAGAAGATGTCTCAAAAGGTCATCAGGAGTCCCTACAAAACCTAAAAATGGCATGAAATGCTTTTTTTTGGAAAACTTTTTTTCACAAAAAAAAATTCAAAAAACAGACTTGCTTCAGCAGCACAATTCTGGTGCTGTAGTTGTAGGAGATGTCTCAAAACGTCATCAGGAGTCCCGACTAAACCCGTAAATGTAAGAAAATGTAAGAAAATGCATATTTTACGAAAAACATTTTTTGCTAAAATGTCGGAAGGGGGGACCCTGTCGTAAAAATTCCAAAAAACGGACTTGCTTCAGCAGCACAATTCTGGTGCTGTAGTTGTAGGAGATGTCTCAAAACGTCATCAGGAGTCCCTACAAAACCTAAAAATGGCATAAATGCTTTTTTTGGGAAAACTTTTTTTTTACAAAAAAATTTTTAAAAAACGGTCTTGTTTCAGCAGCACAATTCTGGTGCTGTAGTTGTAGGAGATGTCTCAAAACGTCATCAGGAGTCCCGACTAAACCCGTAAATGTAAGAAAATGTAAGAAAATGCATTTTTTACGCGAAACATTTTTTGCTAAAATGTCGTAAGGGGGGACCCTGTCGTAAAAATTCAAAAAAACGGACTTGCTTCAGCAGTACAATTCTGGTGCTGTAGTTGTAGGAGATGTCTCAAAACGTCATCAGGAGTCCCTACAAAACCTAAAAATGGCATGAAATGCTTTTTTTTGGAAAACTTTTTTTCACAAAATTTTTTTCAAAAAACAGACTTGCTTTAGCAGCACAATTCTGGTGCTGTAGTTGTAGGAGATGTCTCAAAACGTCATCAGGAGTCCCGACTAAACCTGTAAATGTAAGAAAATGTAAAAAAATGCATATTTTACGAAAAACATTTTTTGCTAAAATGTCGTAAGGGGGGACCCTGTCGCAAAAACTCCAAAAAACGGACTTGCTTCAGCAGCACAATTCTGGTGCTGTAGTTGTAGGAGATGTCTCAAAACGTCATCAGGAGTCCCGACTAAACCCGTAAATGTAAGAAAATGTAAAAAAAATGCATATTTTACAAAAAACATTTTTTGCTAAAATGTCGTAAGGGGGGACCCTGTCGTAAAAACTACAAAAAACTGACTTGCTTCAGCAGCACAATTCTGGTGCTGTAGTTGTAGGAGATGTCTCAAAAGGTCATCAGGAGTCCCTACAAAACCTAAAAATGGCATGAAATGCTTTTTTTTGGAAAACTTTTTTTCACAAAAAAAAATTCAAAAAACAGACTTTCTTCAGCAGCCCAATTCTGGTGCTGTAGTTGTAGGAGATGTCTCAAAACGTCATCAGGAGTCCCGACTAAACCCGTAAATGTAAGAAAATGTAAAAAAATGCATATTTTACGAAAAACATTTTTGGCTAAAATGTCGTAAGGGGGGACCCTGTCGTAAAAACTCCAAAAGACGGACTTGCTTCAGCAGCACAATTCTGGTGCTGTAGTTGTAGGAGAAGTCTCAAAACGTCATCAGGAGTCCCGACTAAACCCGTAAATATAAGAAAATGTAAGAAAATGCATTTTTTACGCGAAACATTTTTTGCTAAAATGTCGTAAGGGGGGACCCTGTCGTAAAAATTCAAAAAAACGGACTTGCTTCAGCAGCACAATTCTGGTGCTGTTGTTGTAGGAGATGTCTCAAAAGGTCATCAGGAGTCCCTACAAAACCTAAAAATGGCATGAAATGCTTTTTTTTTGGAAAACTTTTTTTCACAAAAAAAATTTCAAAAAACAGACTTGCTTCAGCAGCACAATTCTGGTGCTGTAGTTGTAGGAGATGTCTCAAAACGTCATCAGGAGTCCCGACTAAACCCGTAAATGTAAGAAAATGTAAAAAAATGCATATTTTACGAAAAACATTTTTTGCTAAAATGTCGTAAGGGGGGACCCTGTCGTAAAAATTCCAAAAAACGGACTTGCTTCAGCAGCACAAATCTGGTGCTGTTGTTGTAGGAGATGTCTCAAAATGTCATCAGGAGTCCCTACAAAACCTAAAAATGGCATGAAATTCTTTTTTTTTTCGGAAAACTTTTTTCCACAAAAAAAATTTCAAAAAACAGACTTGCTTCAGCAGCACAATTCTGGTGCTGTAGTTGTAGGAGATGTCTCAAAACGTCATCAGGAGTCCCTACAAAACCTAAAAATGGCATAAATGCTTTTTTTGGGAAAACTTTTTTTCACAAAAAAAATTTCAAAAAACAGACTTGCTTCAGCAGCACAATTCTGGTGCTGTAGTTGTAGGAGATGTCTCAAAACGTCATCAGGAGTCCCGACTAAACCCGTAAATGTAAGAAAATGTAAAAAAAATGCATATTTTACAAAAAACATTTTTTGCTAAAATGTCGTAAGGGGGGGCCCTGTCGTAAAAACTACAAAAAACGGACTTGCTTCAGCAGCACAATTCTGGTGCTGTAGTTGTAGGAGATGTCTCAAAGGGTCATCAGGAGTCCCTACAAAACCTAAAAATGGCATGAAATGCTTTTTTTTGGAAAACTTTTTTTCACAAAAAAAAATTCAAAAAACAGACTTGCTTCAGCAGCCCAATTCTGGTGCTGTAGTTGTAGGAGATGTCTCAAAACGTCATCAGGAGTCCCGACTAAACCCGTAAATGTAAGAAAATGTAAAAAAATGCATATTTTACGAAAAACATTTTTTGCTAAAATGTCGTAAGGGGGGACCCTGTCGTAAAAACTCCAAAAGACGGACTTGCTTCAGCAGCACAATTCTGGTGCTGTAGTTGTAGGAGAAGTCTCAAAACGTCATCAGGAGTCCCGACTAAACCCGTAAATATAAGAAAATGTAAGAAAATGCATTTTTTACGCGAAACATTTTTTGCTAAAATGTCGTAAGGGGGGACCCTGTCGTAAAAATTCAAAAAAACGGACTTGCTTCAGCAGCACAATTCTGGTGCTGTAGTTGTAGGAGATGTCTCAAAAGGTCATCAGGAGTCCCGACTAAACCCGTAAATGTAAGAAAATGTAAAAAAATGCATATTTTACGAAAAACATTTTTTGCTAAAATGTCGTAAGGGGGGACCCTGTCGTAAAAATTCAAAAAAACGGACTTGCTTCAGCAGCACAATTCTGGTGCTGTAGTTGTAGGAGATGTCTCAAAAGGTCATCAGGAGTCCCGACTAAACCCGTAAATGTAAGAAAATGTAAAAAAATGCATATTTTACGAAAAACATTTTTTGCTAAAATGTAGTAAGGGGGGACCCTGTCGTAAAAACTCCAAAAAACGGACTTGCTTCAGCAGCACAATTCTGGTGCTGTAGTTGTAGGAGATGTCTCAAAACGTCATCAGGAGTCCCTACAAAACCTAAAAATGGCATGAAATGCTTTTTTTTGGAAAACTTTTTTTCACAAAAAAAAATTCAAAAAACAGACTTTCTTCAGCAGCCCAATTCTGGTGCTGTAGTTGTAGGAGATGTCTCAAAACGTCATCAGGAGTCCCGACTAAACCCGTAAATGTAAGAAAATGTAAAAAAATGCATATTTTACGAAAAACATTTTTGGCTAAAATGTCGTAAGGGGGGACCCTGTCGTAAAAACTCCAAAAGACGGACTTGCTTCAGCAGCACAATTCTGGTGCTGTAGTTGTAGGAGAAGTCTCAAAACGTCATCAGGAGTCCCGACTAAACCCGTAAATATAAGAAAATGTAAGAAAATGCATTTTTTACGCGAAACATTTTTTGCTAAAATGTCGTAAGGGGGGACCCTGTCGTAAAAATTCAAAAAAACGGACTTGCTTCAGCAGCACAATTTTGGTGCTGTTGTTGTAGGAGATGTCTCAAAAGGTCATCAGGAGTCCCTACAAAACCTAAAAATGGCATGAAATGCTTTTTTTTTGGAAAACTTTTTTTCACAAAAAAAAATTCAAAAAACAGACTTGCTTCAGCAGCACAATTCTGGTGCTGTAGTTGTAGGAGATGTCTCAAAACGTCATCAGGAGTCCCGACTAAACCCGTAAATGTAAGAAAATGTAAAAAAATGCATATTTTACGAAAAACATTTTTTGCTAAAATGTCGTAAGGGGGGACCCTGTCGTAAAAATTCCAAAAAACGGACTTGCTTCAGCAGCACAAATCTGGTGCTGTTGTTGTAGGAGATGTCTCAAAATGTCATCAGGAGTCCCTACAAAACCTAAAAATGGCATGAAATTCTTTTTTTTTCGGAAAACTTTTTTCCACAAAAAAAAATTCAAAAAACAGACTTGCTTCAGCAGCACAATTCTGGTGCTGTAGTTGTAGGAGATGTCTCAAAACGTCATCAGGAGTCCCTACAAAACCTAAAAATGGCATAAATGCTTTTTTTGGGAAAACTTTTTTTTTACAAAAAAAAATTTAAAAAACGGTCTTGTTTCAGCAGCACAATTCTGGTGCTGTAGTTGTAGGAGAAGTCTCAAAACGTCATCAGGAGTCCCGACTAAACCCGTAAATATAAGAAAATGTAAGAAAATGCATTTTTTACGCGAAACATTTTTTGCTAAAATGTCGTAAGGGGGGACCCTGTCGTAAAAATTCAAAAAAACGGACTTGCTTCAGCAGCACAATTCTGGTGCTGTTGTTGTAGGAGATGTCTCAAAAGGTCATCAGGAGTCCCTACAAAACCTAAAAATGGCATGAAATGCTTTTTTTTTGGAAAACTTTTTTTCACAAAAAAAAATTCAAAAAACAGACTTGCTTCAGCAGCACAATTCTGGTGCTGTAGTTGTAGGAGATGTCTCAAAACGTCATCAGGAGTCCCGACTAAACCCGTAAATGTAAGAAAATGTAAAAAAATGCATATTTTACGAAAAACATTTTTTGCTAAAATGTCGTAAGGGGGGACCCTGTCGTAAAAATTCCAAAAAACGGACTTGCTTCAGCAGCACAAATCTGGTGCTGTTGTTGTAGGAGATGTCTCAAAATGTCATCAGGAGTCCCTACAAAACCTAAAAATGGCATGAAATTCTTTTTTTTTCGGAAAACTTTTTTCCACAAAAAAAAATTCAAAAAACAGACTTGCTTCAGCGGCACAATTCTGGTGCTGTAGTTGTAGGAGATGTCTCAAAACGTCATCAGGAGTCCCTACAAAACCTAAAAATGGCATAAATGCTTTTTTTGGGAAAACTTTTTTTCACAAAAAAAATTTCAAAAAACAGACTTGCTTCAGCAGCACAATTCTGGTGCTGTAGTTGTAGGAGATGTCTCAAAACGTCATCAGGAGTCCCGACTAAACCCGTAAATGTAAGAAAATGTAAAAAAAATGCATATTTTACAAAAAACATTTTTTGCTAAAATGTCGTAAGGGGGGGCCCTGTCGTAAAAACTACAAAAAACGGACTTGCTTCAGCAGCACAATTCTGGTGCTGTAGTTGTAGGAGATGTCTCAAAAGGTCATCAGGAGTCCCTACAAAACCTAAAAATGGCATGAAATGCTTTTTTTTGGAAAACTTTTTTTCACAAAAAAAAATTCAAAAAACAGACTTGCTTCAGCAGCCCAATTCTGGTGCTGTAGTTGTAGGAGATGTCTCAAAACGTCATCAGGAGTCCCGACTAAACCCGTAAATGTAAGAAAATGTAAAAAAATGCATATTTTACGAAAAACATTTTTTGCTAAAATGTCGTAAGGGGGGACCCTGTCGTAAAAACTCCAAAAGACGGACTTGCTTCAGCAGCACAATTCTGGTGCTGTAGTTGTAGGAGAAGTCTCAAAACGTCATCAGGAGTCCCGACTAAACCCGTAAATATAAGAAAATGTAAGAAAATGCATTTTTTACGCGAAACATTTTTTGCTAAAATGTCGTAAGGGGGGACCCTGTCGTAAAAATTCAAAAAAACGGACTTGCTTCAGCAGCACAATTCTGGTGCTGTAGTTGTAGGAGATGTCTCAAAAGGTCATCAGGAGTCCCGACTAAACCCGTAAATGTAAGAAAATGTAAAAAAATGCATATTTTACGAAAAACATTTTTTGCTAAAATGTCGTAAGGGGGGACCCTGTCGTAAAAATTCAAAAAAACGGACTTGCTTCAGCAGCACAATTCTGGTGCTGTAGTTGTAGGAGATGTCTCAAAAGGTCATCAGGAGTCCCGACTAAACCCGTAAATGTAAGAAAATGTAAAAAAATGCATATTTTACGAAAAACATTTTTTGCTAAAATGTAGTAAGGGGGGACCCTGTCGTAAAAACTCCAAAAAACGGACTTGCTTCAGCAGCACAATTCTGGTGCTGTAGTTGTAGGAGATGTCTCAAAACGTCATCAGGAGTCCCTACAAAACCTAAAAATGGCATAAATGCTTTTTTTGGGAAAGCTTTTTTTTTACAAAAAAATTTTTAAAAAGCGGTCTTGTTTCAGCAGCACAATTCTGGTGCTGTAGTTGTAGGAGATGTCTCAAAACGTCATCAGGAGTCCCGACTAAACCCGTAAATGTAAGAAAATGTAAGAAAATGCATTTTTTACGCGAAACATTTTTTGCTAAAATGTCGTAAGGGGGGACCCTGTCGTAAAAATTCAAAAAAACGGACTTGCTTCAGCAGTACAATTCTGGTGCTGTAGTTGTAGGAGATGTCTCAAAACGTCATCAGGAGTCCCTACAAAACCTAAAAATGGCATAAATGCTTTTTTTGGGAAAACTTTTTTTTTACAAAAATTTTTTTAAAAAACTGTCTTGTTTCAGCAGCACAATTCTGGTGCTGTAGTTGTAGGAGATGTCTCAAAACGTCATCAGGAGTCCCGACTAAACCCGTAAATGTAAGAAAATGTAAGAAAATGCATTTTTTACGCGAAACATTTTTTGCTAAAATGTCGTAAGGGGGGACCCTGTCGTAAAAATTCAAAAAAACGGACTTGCTTCAGCAGTACAATTCTGGTGCTGTAGTTGTAGGAGATGTCTCAAAACGTCATCAGGAGTCCCTACAAAACCTAAAAATGGCATGAAATGCTTTTTTTTGGAAAACTTTTTTTCACAAAAATGTTTTCAAAAAACAGACTTGCTTCAGCAGCACAATTCTGGTGCTGTAGTTGTAGGAGATGTCTCAAAACGTCATCAGGAGTCCCGACTAAACCCGTAAATGTAAGAAAATGTAAAAAAATGCATATTTTACGAAAAACATTTTTTGCTAAAATGTCGTAAGGGGGGACCCTGTCGTAAAAACTCCAAAAGACGGACTTGCTTCAGCAGCACAATTCTGGTGCTGTAGTTGTAGGAGAAGTCTCAAAACGTCATCAGGAGTCCCGACTAAACCCGTAAATATAAGAAAATGTAAGAAAATGCATTTTTTACGCGAAACATTTTTTGCTAAAATGTCGTAAGGGGGGACCCTGTCGTAAAAATTCAAAAAAACGGACTTGCTTCAGCAGCACAATTCTGGTGCTGTAGTTGTAGGAGATGTCTCAAAAGGTCATCAGGAGTCCCGACTAAACCCGTAAATGTAAGAAAATGTAAAAAAATGCATATTTTACGAAAAACATTTTTTGCTAAAATGTCGTAAGGGGGGACCCTGTCGTAAAAATTCAAAAAAACGGACTTGCTTCAGCAGCACAATTCTGGTGCTGTAGTTGTAGGAGATGTCTCAAAAGGTCATCAGGAGTCCCGACTAAACCCGTAAATGTAAGAAAATGTAAAAAAATGCATATTTTACGAAAAACATTTTTTGCTAAAATGTAGTAAGGGGGGACCCTGTCGTAAAAACTCCAAAAAACGGACTTGCTTCAGCAGCACAATTCTGGTGCTGTAGTTGTAGGAGATGTCTCAAAACGTCATCAGGAGTCCCTACAAAACCTAAAAATGGCATAAATGCTTTTTTTGGGAAAGCTTTTTTTTTACAAAAAAATTTTTAAAAAGCGGTCTTGTTTCAGCAGCACAATTCTGGTGCTGTAGTTGTAGGAGATGTCTCAAAACGTCATCAGGAGTCCCGACTAAACCCGTAAATGTAAGAAAATGTAAGAAAATGCATTTTTTACGCGAAACATTTTTTGCTAAAATGTCGTAAGGGGGGACCCTGTCGTAAAAATTCAAAAAAACGGACTTGCTTCAGCAGTACAATTCTGGTGTTGTAGTTGTAGGAGATGTCTCAAAACGTCGTCAGGAGTCCCTACAAAACCTAAAAATGGCATAAATGCTTTTTTTGGGAAAACTTTTTTTTTACAAAAAATTTTTTAAAAAACTGTCTTGTTTCAGCAGCACAATTCTGGTGCTGTAGTTGTAGGAGATGTCTCAAAACGTCATCAGGAGTCCCGACTAAACCCGTAAATGTAAGAAAATGTAAGAAAATGCATTTTTTACGCGAAACATTTTTTGCTAAAATGTCGTAAGGGGGGACCCTGTCGTAAAAATTCAAAAAAACGGACTTGCTTCAGCAGTACAATTCTGGTGCTGTAGTTGTAGGAGATGTCTCAAAACGTCATCAGGAGTCCCTACAAAACCTAAAAATGGCATGAAATGCTTTTTTTTGGAAAACTTTTTTTCACAAAAATGTTTTCAAAAAACAGACTTGCTTCAGCAGCACAATTCTGGTGCTGTAGTTGTAGGAGATGTCTCAAAACGTCATCAGGAGTCCCGACTAAACCCGTAAATGTAAGAAAATGTAAAAAAATGCATATTTTACGAAAAACATTTTTTGCTAAAATGTCGTAAGGGGGGACCCTGTCGTAAAAACTCCAAAAGACGGACTTGCTTCAGCAGCACAATTCTGGTGCTGTAGTTGTAGGAGAAGTCTCAAAACGTCATCAGGAGTCCCGACTAAACCCGTAAATATAAGAAAATGTAAGAAAATGCATTTTTTACGCGAAACATTTTTTGCTAAAATGTCGTAAGGGGGGACCCTGTCGTAAAAATTCAAAAAAACGGACTTGCTTCAGCAGCACAATTCTGGTGCTGTAGTTGTAGGAGATGTCTCAAAAGGTCATCAGGAGTCCCGACTAAACCCGTAAATGTAAGAAAATGTAAAAAAATGCATATTTTACGAAAAACATTTTTTGCTAAAATGTCGTAAGGGGGGACCCTGTCGTAAAAATTCAAAAAAACGGACTTGCTTCAGCAGCACAATTCTGGTGCTGTAGTTGTAGGAGATGTCTCAAAAGGTCATCAGGAGTCCCTACAAAACCTAAAAATGGCATAAATGCTTTTTTTGGGAAAACTATTTTTTTACAAAAAAAAATTTAAAAAACGGTCTTGTTTCAGCAGCACAATTCTGGTGCTGTAGTTGTAGGAGATGTTTCAAAACGTCATCAGGAGTCCCGACTAAAACCGTAAATGTAAGAAAATGTAAAAAAATGCATATTTTACGAAAAACATTTTTTGCTAAAATGTCGTAAGGGGGGACCCTGTCGTAAAAATTCAAAAAAACGGACTTGCTTCAGCAGCACAATTCTGGTGCTGTTGTTGTAGGAGATGTCTCAAAAGGTCATCAGGAGTCCCTACAAAACCTAAAAATGGCATGAAATGCTTTTTTTTGGAAAACTTTTTTTCACAAAAAAAAATTCAAAAAACAGACTTGCTTCAGCAGCACAATTCTGGTGCTGTAGTTGTAGGAGATGTCTCAAAACGTCATCAGGAGTCCCGACTAAACCCGTAAATATAAGAAAATGTAAGAAAATGCATTTTCTACGCGAAACATTTTTTGCTAAAATGTCGTAAGGGGGGACCCTGTCGTAAAAATTCAAAAAAACGGACTTGCTTCAGCAGCACAATTCTGGTGCTGTAGTTGTAGGAGATGTCTCAAAACGTCATCAGGAGTCCCTACAAAACCTAAAAATGGCATAAATGCTTTTTTTGGGAAAACTTTTTTTTTACAAAATTTTTTTTAAAAAACTGTCTTGTTTCAGCAGCACAATTCTGGTGCTGTAGTTGTAGGAGATGTCTCAAAACGTCATCAGGAGTCCCGACTAAACCCGTAAATGTAAGAAAATGTAAAAAAATGCATATTTTACGAAAAACATTTTTTGCTAAAATGTCGTAAGGGGGGACCCTGTCGTAAAAACTCCAAAAAACGGACTTGCTTCAGCAGCACAATTCTGGTGCTGTAGTTGTAGGAGATGTCTCAAAACGTCATCAGGAGTCCCGACTAAACCCGTAAATGTAAGAAAATGTAAGAAAATGCATATTTTACGAAAAACATTTTTTGCTAAAATGTCGTAAGGGGGGACCCTGTCGTAAAAATTCCAAAAAACGGACTTGCTTCAGCAGCACAATTCTGGTGCTGTAGTTGTAGGAGATTTCTCAAAACGCCATCAGGAGTCCCTACAAAACCTAAAAATGGCATGAAATGCTTTTTTTTGGAAAACTTTTTTTCACAAAAAAAAATTCAAAAAACAGACTTGCTTCAGCAGCCCAATTCTGGTGATGTAGTTGTAAGAGATGTCTCAAAACGTCATCAGGAGTCCCGACTAAACCCGTAAATGTAAGAAAATGTAAAAAAATGCATATTTTACGAAAAACATTTTTTGCTAAAATGTCGTAAGGGGGGACCCTGTCGTAAAAACTCCAAAAGACGGACTTGCTTCAGCAGCACAATTCTGGTGCTGTAGTTGTAGGAGAAGTCTCAAAACGTCATCAGGAGTCCCGACTAAACCCGTAAATATAAGAAAATGTAAGAAAATGCATTTTTTACGCGAAACATTTTTTGCTAAAATGTCGTAAGGGGGGACCCTGTCGTAAAAATTCAAAAAAACGGACTTGCTTCAGCAGCACAATTCTGGTGCTGTTGTTGTAGGAGATGTCTCAAAAGGTCATCAGGAGTCCCTACAAAACCTAAAAATGGCATGAAATGCTTTTTTTTGGAAAACTTTTTTTCACAAAAAAAAATTCAAAAAACAGACTTGCTTCAGCAGCACAATTCTGGTGCTGTAGTTGTAGGAGATGTCTCAAAACGTCATCAGGAGTCCCGACTAAACCCGTAAATGTAAGAAAATGTAAAAAAATGCATATTTTACGAAAAACATTTTTTGCTAAAATGTCGTAAGGGGGGACCCTGTCGTAAAAACTCCAAAAGACGGACTTGCTTCAGCAGCACAATTCTGGTGCTGTAGTTGTAGGAGAAGTCTCAAAACGTCATCAGGAGTCCCGACTAAACCCGTAAATATAAGAAAATGTAAGAAAATGCATATTTTACGAGAAACATTTTTTGCTAAAATGTCGTAAGGGGGGACCCTGTCGTAAAAATTCAAAAAAACGGACTTGCTTCAGCAGCACAATTCTGGTGCTGTAGTTGTAGGAGATGTCTCAAAACGTCATCAGGAGTCCCGACTAAACCCGTAAATGTAAGAAAATGTAAAAAAATGCATATTTTACGAAAAACATTTTTTGCTAAAATGTCGTAAGGGGGGACCCTGTCGTAAAAATTCAAAAAAACGGACTTGCTTCAGCAGCACAATTCTGGTGCTGTTGTTGTAGGAGATGTCTCAAAAGGTCATCAGGAGTCCCTACAAAACCTAAAAATGGCATGAAATGCTTTTTTTTGGAAAACTTTTTTTCACAAAAAAAAATTCAAAAAACAGACTTGCTTCAGCAGCACAATTCTGGTGCTGTAGTTGTAGGAGATGTCTCAAAACGTCATCAGGAGTCCCGACTAAACCCGTAAATGTAAGAAAATGCATATTTTACGAAAAACATTTTTTGCTAAAATGTCGTAAGGGGGGACCCTGTCGTAAAAATTCCAAAAAACGGACTTGCTTCAGCAGCACAATTCTGGTGCTGTAGTTGTAGGAGATGTCTCAAAACGTCATCAGGAGTCCCTACAAAACCTAAAAATGGCATAAATGCTTTTTTTGGGAAAACTTTTTTTTTACAAAAAAAAATTTAAAAAACGGTCTTGTTTCAGCAGCACAATTCTGGTGCTGTAGTTGTAGGAGATGTCTCAAAACGTCATCAGGAGTCCCGACTAAACCCGTAAATGTAAGAAAATGTAAGAAAATGCATTTTTTACGCGAAACATTTTTTGCTAAAATGTCGTAAGGGGGGACCCTGTCGTAAAAATTCAAAAAAACGGACTTGCTTCAGCAGTACAATTCTGGTGCTGTAGTTGTAGGAGAAGTCTCAAAACGTCATCAGGAGTCCCTACAAAACCTAAAAATGGCATGAAATGCTTTTTTTTGGAAAACTTTTTTTCACAAAAAAAATTTCAAAAAACAGACTTGCTTCAGCAGCACAATTCTGGTGCTGTAGTTGTAGGAGATGTCTCAAAACGTCATCAGGAGTCCCGACTAAACCCGTAAATGTAAGAAAATGTAAAAAAATGCATATTTTACGAAAAACATTTTTTGCTAAAATGTCGTAAGGGGGGACCCTGTCGTAAAAACTCCAAAAGACGGACTTGCTTCAGCAGCACAATTCTGGTGCTGTAGTTGTAGGAGAAGTCTCAAAACGTCATCAGGAGTCCCGACTTAACCCGTAAATATAAGAAAATGTAAGAAAATGCATTTTTTACGCGAAACATTTTTTGCTAAAATGTCGTAAGGGGGGACCCTGTCGTAAAAATTCAAAAAAACGGACTTGCTTCAGCAGCACAATTCTGGTGCTGTAGTTGTAGGAGATGTCTCAAAACGTCATCAGGAGTCCCGACTAAACCCGTAAATGTAAGAAAATGTAAGAAAATGCATATTTTACGAAAAACATTTTTTGCTAAAATGTCGTAAGGGGGGACCCTGTCGTAAAAATTCCAAAAAACGGACTTGCTTCAGCAGCACAATTTTGGTGCTGTAGTTGTAGGAGATGTCTCAAAACGTCATCAGGAGTCCCTACAAAACCTAAAAATGGCATAAATGCTTTTTTTGGGAAAACTTTTTTTTTACAAAAAAAAATTTAAAAAACGGTCTTGTTTCAGCAGCACAATTCTGGTGCTGTAGTTGTAGGAGATGTCTCAAAACGTCATCAGGAGTCCCGACTAAACCCGTAAATGTAAGAAAATGTAAGAAAATGCATTTTTTACGCGAAACATTTTTTGCTAAAATGTCGTAAGGGGGGACCCTGTCGTAAAAATTCAAAAAAACGGACTTGCTTCAGCAGTACAATTCTGGTGCTGTAGTTGTAGGAGAAGTCTCAAAACGTCATCAGGAGTCCCTACAAAACCTAAAAATGGCATGAAATGCTTTTTTTTGGAAAACTTTTTTTCACAAAAAAAATTTCAAAAAACAGACTTGCTTCAGCAGCACAATTCTGGTGCTGTAGTTGTAGGAGATGTCTCAAAACGTCATCAGGAGTCCCGACTAAACCCGTAAATGTAAGAAAATGTAAAAAAATGCATATTTTACGAAAAACATTTTTTGCTAAAATGTCGTAAGGGGGGACCCTGTCGTAAAAACTCCAAAAGACGGACTTGCTTCAGCAGCACAATTCTGGTGCTGTAGTTGTAGGAGAAGTCTCAAAACGTCATCAGGAGTCCCGACTAAACCCGTAAATATAAGAAAATGTAAGAAAATGCATTTTTTACGCGAAACATTTTTTGCTAAAATGTCGTAAGGGGGGACCCTGTCGTAAAAATTCAAAAAAACGGACTTGCTTCAGCAGCACAATTCTGGTGCTGTAGTTGTAGGAGATGTCTCAAAAGGTCATCAGGAGTCCCGACTAAACCCGTAAATGTAAGAAAATGTAAAAAAATGCATATTTTACGAAAAACATTTTTTGCTAAAATGTCGTAAGGGGGGACCCTGTCGTAAAAATTCCAAAAAACGGACTTGCTTCAGCAGCACAATTCTGGTGCTGTAGTTGTAGGAGATGTCTCAAAACGTCATCAGGAGTCCCTACAAAACCTAAAAATGGCATAAATGCTTTTTTTGGGAAAACTATTTTTTTACAAAAAAAAATTTAAAAAACGGTCTTGTTTCAGCAGCACAATTCTGGTGCTGTAGTTGTAGGAGATGTTTCAAAACGTCATCAGGAGTCCCGACTAAAACCGTAAATGTAAGAAAATGTAAAAAAATGCATATTTTACGAAAAACATTTTTTGCTAAAATGTCGTAAGGGGGGACCCTGTCGTAAAAATTCAAAAAAACGAACTTGCTTCAGCAGCACAATTCTGGTGCTGTTGTTGTAGGAGATGTCTCAAAAGGTCATCAGGAGTCCCTACAAAACCTAAAAATGGCATGAAATGCTTTTTTTTGGAAAACTTTTTTTCACAAAAAAAAATTCAAAAAACAGACTTGCTTCAGCAGCACAATTCTGGTGCTGTAGTTGTAGGAGATGTCTCAAAACGTCATCAGGAGTCCCGACTAAACCCGTAAATATAACAAAATGTAAGAAAATGCATTTTTTACGCGAAACATTTTTTGCTAAAATGTCGTAAGGGGGGACCCTGTCGTAAAAATTCAAAAAAACGGACTTGCTTCAGCAGCACAATTCTGGTGCTGTAGTTGTAGGAGATGTCTCAAAACGTCATCAGGAGTCCCGACTAAACCCGTAAATGTAAGAAAATGTAAGAAAATGCATATTTTACGAAAAACATTTTTTGCTAAAATGTCGTAAGGGGGGACCCTGTCGTAAAAATTCCAAAAAACGGACTTGCTTCAGCAGCACAATTCTGGTGCTGTAGTTGTAGGAGATTTCTCAAAACGTCATCAGGAGTCCCTACAAAACCTAAAAATGGCATGAAATGCTTTTTTTTGGAAAACTTTTTTTCACAAAAAAAAATTCAAAAAACAGACTTGCTTCAGCAGCCCAATTCTGGTGCTGTAGTTGTAGGAGATGTCTCAAAACGTCATCAGGAGTCCCGACTAAACCCGTAAATGTAAGAAAATGTAAAAAAATGCATATTTTACGAAAAACATTTTTTGCTAAAATGTCGTAAGGGGGGACCCTGTCGTAAAAATTCCAAAAAACGGACTTGCTTCAGCAGCACAATTCTGGTGCTGTAGTTGTAGGAGATGTCTCAAAACGTCATCAGGAGTCCCGACTAAACCCGTAAATGTAAGAAAATGTAAGAAAATGCATATTTTACGAAAAAAAATTTTTGCTAAAATGTCGTAAGGGGGGACCCTGTCGTAAAAATTCCAAAAAACGGACTTGCTTCAGCAGCACAATTCTGGTGCTGTAGTTGTAGGAGATGTCTCAAAACGTCATCAGGAGTCCCTACAAAACCTAAAAATGGCATAAATGCTTTTTTTGGGAAAACTTTTTTTTTACAAAAAAAAATTTAAAAAACGGTCTTGTTTCAGCAGCACAATTCTGGTGCTGTAGTTGTAGGAGATGTCTCAAAACGTCATCAGGAGTCCCTACAAAACCTAAAAATGGCATGAAATGCTTTTTTTTGGAAAACTTTTTTTCACAAAAAAATTTTCAAAAAACAGACTTGCTTCAGCAGCACAATTCTGGTGCTGTAGTTGTAGGAGATGTCTCAAAACGTCATCAGGAGTCCCGACTAAACCCGTAAATGTAAGAAAATGTAAAAAAATGCATATTTTACGAAAAACATTTTTTTCTAAAATGTCGTAAGGGGGGACCCTGTCGTAAAAACTCCAAAAAACGGACTTGCTTCAGCAGCACAATTCTGGTGCTGTAGTTGTAGGAGATGTCTCAAAACGTCATCAGGAGTCCCTACAAAACCTAAAAATGGCATAAATGCTTTTTTTGGGAAAACTTTTTTTTTACAAAAAATTTTTTTAAAAACTGTCTTGTTTCAGCAGCACAATTCTGGTGCTGTAGTTGTAGGAGATGTCTCAAAACGTCATCAGGGGTCCCGACTAAACCCGTAAATGTAAGAAAATGTAAGAAAATGCATTTTTTACGCGAAACATTTTTTGCTAAAATGTCGTAAGGGGGGACCCTGTCGTAAAAATTCAAAAAAACGGACTTGCTTCAGCAGTACAATTCTGGTGCTGTAGTTGTAGGAGATGTCTCAAAACGTCATCAGGAGTCCCTACAAAACCTAAAAATGGCATGAAATGCTTTTTTTTGGAAAACTTTTTTTCACAAAATTTTTTTCAAAAAACAGACTTGCTTCAGCAGCACAATTCTGGTGCTGTAGTTGTAGGAGATGTCTCAAAACGTCATCAGGAGTCCCGACTAAACCCGTAAATGTAAGAAAATGTAAAAAAATGCATATTTTACGAAAAACATTTTTTGCTAAAATGTCGTAAGGGGGGACCCTGTCGTAAAAACTCCAAAAGACGGACTTGCTTCAGCAGCACAATTCTGGTGCTGTAGTTGTAGGAGAAGTCTCAAAACGTCATCAGGAGTCCCGACTAAACCCGTAAATATAAGAAAATGTAAGAAAATGCATTTTTTACGCGAAACATTTTTTGCTAAAATGTCGTAAGGGGGACCCTGTCGTAAAAATTCAAAAAAACGGACTTGCTTCAGCAGCACAATTCTGGTGCTGTAGTTGTAGGAGATGTCTCAAAAGGTCATCAGGAGTCCCGACTAAACCCGTAAATGTAAGAAAATGTAAAAAAATGCATATTTTACGAAAAACATTTTTTGCTAAAATGTCGTAAGGGGGGACCCTGTCGTAAAAACTCCAAAAAACGGACTTGCTTCAGCAGCACAATTCTGGTGCTGTAGTTGTAGGAGATGTCTCAAAACGTCATCAGGAGTCCCTACAAAACCTAAAAATGGCATAAATGCTTTTTTTGGGAAAACTTTTTTTTTACAAAAAATTTTTTAAAAAACTGTCTTGTTTCAGCAGCACAATTCTGGTGCTGTAGTTGTAGGAGATGTCTCAAAACGTCATCAGGAGTCCCGACTAAACCCGTAAATGTAAGAAAATGTAAAAAAATGCATATTTTACGAAAAACATTTTTTGCTAAAATGTCGTAAGGGGGCCCTGTCGTAAAAACTCCAAAAGACGGACTTGCTTCAGCAGCACAATTCTGGTGCTGTAGTTGTAGGAGATGTCTCAAAACGTCATCAGGAGTCCCGACTAAACCCGTAAATGTAAGAAAATGTAAAAAAATGCATATTTTACGAAAAACATTTTTTGCTAAAATGTCGTAAGGGGGGACCCTGTCGTAAAAACTCCAAAAGACGGACTTGCTTCAGCAGCACAATTCTGGTGCTGTAGTTGTAGGAGAAGTCTCAAAACGTCATCAGGAGTCCCGACTAAACCCGTAAATATAAGAAAATGTAAGAAAATGCATTATTTACGCGAAACATTTTTTGCTAAAATGTCGTAAGGGGGGACCCTGTCGTAAAAATTCAAAAAAACGGACTTGCTTCAGCAGCACAATTCTGGTGCTGTAGTTGTAGGAGATGTCTCAAAAGGTCATCAGGAGTCCCGACTAAACCCGTAAATGTAAGAAAATGTAAAAAAATGCATATTTTACGAAAAACATTTTTTGCTAAAATGTCGTAAGGGGGGACCCTGTCGTAAAAATTCAAAAAAACGGACTTGCTTCAGCAGCACAATTCTGGTGCTGTTGTTGTAGGAGATGTCTCAAAAGGTCATCAGGAGTCCCTACAAAACCTAAAAATGGCATGAAATGCTTTTTTTTGGAAAACTTTTTTTCACAAAAAAAAATTCAAAAAACAGACTTGCTTCAGCAGCACAATTCTGGTGCTGTAGTTGTAGGAGATGTCTCAAAACGTCATCAGGAGTCCCGACTAAACCCGTAAATGTAAGAAAATGCATATTTTACGAAAAACATTTTTTGCTAAAATGTCGTAAGGGGGGACCCTGTCGTAAAAATTCCAAAAAACGGACTTGCTTCAGCAGCACAATTCTGGTGCTGTAGTTGTAGGAGATGTCTCAAAACGTCATCAGGAGTCCCTACAAAACCTAAAAATGGCATAAATGCTTTTTTTGGGAAAACTTTTTTTTTACAAAAAAAATTTTAAAAAACGGTCTTGTTTCAGCAGCACAATTCTGGTGCTGTAGTTGTAGGAGATGTCTCAAAACGTCATCAGGAGTCCCGACTAAACCCGTAAATGTAAGAAAATGTAAGAAAATGCATTTTTTACGCGAAACATTTTTTGCTAAAATGTCGTAAGGGGGGACCCTGTCGTAAAAATTCAAAAAACAGACTTGCTTCAGCAGTACAATTCTGGTGCTGTAGTTGTAGGAGAAGTCTCAAAACGTCATCAGGAGTCCCTACAAAACCTAAAAATGGCATGAAATGCTTTTTTTTGGAAAACTTTTTTTCACAAAAAAATTTTCAAAAAACAGACTTGCTTCAGCAGCACAATTCTGGTGCTGTAGTTGTAGGAGATGTCTCAAAACGTCATCAGGAGTCCCGACTAAACCCGTAAATGTAAGAAAATGTAAAAAAATGCATATTTTACGAAAAACATTTTTTGCTAAAATGTCGTAAGGGGGGACCCTGTCGTAAAAACTCCAAAAGACGGACTTGCTTCAGCAGCACAATTCTGGTGCTGTAGTTGTAGGAGAAGTCTCAAAACGTCATCAGGAGTCCCGACTAAACCCGTAAATATAAGAAAATGTAAGAAAATGCATTTTTTACGCGAAACATTTTTTGCTAAAATGTCGTAAGGGGGGACCCTGTCGTAAAAATTCAAAAAAACGGACTTGCTTCAGCAGCACAATTCTGGTGCTGTAGTTGTAGGAGATGTCTCAAAACGTCATCAGGAGTCCCGACTAAACCCGTAAATGTAAGAAAATGTAAGAAAATGCATATTTTACGAAAAACATTTTTTGCTAAAATGTCGTAAGGGGGGACCCTGTCGTAAAAATTCCAAAAAACGGACTTGCTTCAGCAGCACAATTTTGGTGCTGTAGTTGTAGGAGATGTCTCAAAACGTCATCAGGAGTCCCTACAAAACCTAAAAATGGCATAAATGCTTTTTTTGGGAAAACTTTTTTTTTACAAAAAAAAATTTAAAAAACGGTCTTGTTTCAGCAGCACAATTCTGGTGCTGTAGTTGTAGGAGATGTCTCAAAACGTCATCAGGAGTCCCGACTAAACCCGTAAATGTAAGAAAATGTAAGAAAATGCATTTTTTACGCGAAACATTTTTTGCTAAAATGTCGTAAGGGGGGACCCTGTCGTAAAAATTCAAAAAAACGGACTTGCTTCAGCAGTACAATTCTGGTGCTGTAGTTGTAGGAGAAGTCTCAAAACGTCATCAGGAGTCCCTACAAAACCTAAAAATGGCATGAAATGCTTTTTTTTGGAAAACTTTTTTTCACAAAAAAAATTTCAAAAAACAGACTTGCTTCAGCAGCACAATTCTGGTGCTGTAGTTGTAGGAGATGTCTCAAAACGTCATCAGGAGTCCCGACTAAACCCGTAAATGTAAGAAAATGTAAAAAAATGCATATTTTACGAAAAACATTTTTTGCTAAAATGTCGTAAGGGGGGACCCTGTCGTAAAAACTCCAAAAGACGGACTTGCTTCAGCAGCACAATTCTGGTGCTGTAGTTGTAGGAGAAGTCTCAAAACGTCATCAGGAGTCCCGACTAAACCCGTAAATATAAGAAAATGTAAGAAAATGCATTTTTTACGCGAAACATTTTTTGCTAAAATGTCGTAAGGCCTGTCGTAAAAATTCAAAAAAACGGACTTGCTTCAGCAGCACAATTCTGGTGCTGTAGTTGTAGGAGATGTCTCAAAAGGTCATCAGGAGTCCCGACTAAACCCGTAAATGTAAGAAAATGTAAAAAAATGCATATTTTACGAAAAACATTTTTTGCTAAAATGTCGTAAGGGGGGACCCTGTCGTAAAAATTCCAAAAAACGGACTTGCTTCAGCAGCACAATTCTGGTGCTGTAGTTGTAGGAGATGTCTCAAAACGTCATCAGGAGTCCCTACAAAACCTAAAAATGGCATAAATGCTTTTTTTGGGAAAACTATTTTTTTACAAAAAAAAAATTAAAAAACGGTCTTGTTTCAGCAGCACAATTCTGGTGCTGTAGTTGTAGGAGATGTCTCAAAACGTCATCAGGAGTCCCGACTAAAACCGTAAATGTAAGAAAATGTAAAAAAATGCATATTTTACGAAAAACATTTTTTGCTAAAATGTCGTAAGGGGGGACCCTGTCGTAAAAATTCAAAAAAACGGACTTGCTTCAGCAGCACAATTCTGGTGCTGTTGTTGTAGGAGATGTCTCAAAAGGTCATCAGGAGTCCCTACAAAACCTAAAAATGGCATGAAATGCTTTTTTTTGGAAAACTTTTTTTCACAAAAAAAAATTCAAAAAACAGACTTGCTTCAGCAGCACAATTCTGGTGCTGTAGTTGTAGGAGATGTCTCAAAACGTCATCAGGAGTCCCGACTAAACCCGTAAATATAAGAAAATGTAAGAAAATGCATTTTTTACGCGAAACATTTTTTGCTAAAATGTCGTAAGGGGGGACCCTGTCGTAAAAATTCAAAAAAACGGACTTGCTTCAGCAGCACAATTCTGGTGCTGTAGTTGTAGGAGATGTCTCAAAACGTCATCAGGAGTCCCTACAAAACCTAAAAATGGCATAAATGCTTTTTTTGGGAAAACTTTTTTTTTACAAAATTTTTTTTAAAAAACTGTCTTGTTTCAGCAGCACAATTCTGGTGCTGTAGTTGTAGGAGATGTCTCAAAACGTCATCAGGAGTCCCGACTAAACCCGTAAATGTAAGAAAATGTAAAAAAATGCATATTTTACGAAAAACATTTTTTGCTAAAATGTCGTAAGGGGGGACCCTGTCGTAAAAACTCCAAAAAACGGACTTGCTTCAGCAGCACAATTCTGGTGCTGTAGTTGTAGGAGATGTCTCAAAACGTCATCAGGAGTCCCGACTAAACCCGTAAATGTAAGAAAATGTAAGAAAATGCATATTTTACGAAAAACATTTTTTGCTAAAATGTCGTAAGGGGGGACCCTGTCGTAAAAATTCCAAAAAACGGACTTGCTTCAGCAGCACAATTCTGGTGCTGTAGTTGTAGGAGATTTCTCAAAACGTCATCAGGAGTCCCTACAAAACCTAAAAATGGCATGAAATGCTTTTTTTTGGAAAACTTTTTTTCACAAAAAAAAATTCAAAAAACAGACTTGCTTCAGCAGCCCAATTCTGGTGCTGTAGTTGTAGGAGATGTCTCAAAACGTCATCAGGAGTCCCGACTAAACCCGTAAATGTAAGAAAATGTAAAAAAATGCATATTTTACGAAAAACATTTTTTGCTAAAATGTCGTAAGGGGGGACCCTGTCGTAAAAACTCCAAAAGACGGACTTGCTTCAGCAGCACAATTCTGGTGCTGTAGTTGTAGGAGAAGTCTCAAAACGTCATCAGGAGTCCCGACTAAACCCGTAAATATAAGAAAATGTAAGAAAATGCATTTTTTACGCGAAACATTTTTTGCTAAAATGTCGTAAGGGGGGACCCTGTCGTAAAAATTCAAAAAAACGGACTTGCTTCAGCAGCACAATTCTGGTGCTGTTGTTGTAGGAGATGTCTCAAAAGGTCATCAGGAGTCCCTACAAAACCTAAAAATGGCATGAAATGCTTTTTTTTGGAAAACTTTTTTTCACAAAAAAAAATTCAAAAAACAGACTTGCTTCAGCAGCACAATTCTGGTGCTGTAGTTGTAGGAGATGTCTCAAAACGTCATCAGGAGTCCCGACTAAACCCGTAAATGTAAGAAAATGTAAAAAAATGCATATTTTACGAAAAACATTTTTTGCTAAAATGTCGTAAGGGGGGACCCTGTCGTAAAAACTCCAAAAGACGGACTTGCTTCAGCAGCACAATTCTGGTGCTGTAGTTGTAGGAGAAGTCTCAAAACGTCATCAGGAGTCCCGACTAAACCCGTAAATATAAGAAAATGTAAGAAAATGCATTTTTTACGCGAAACATTTTTTGCTAAAATGTCGTAAGGGGGGACCCTGTCGTAAAAATTAAAAAAAACGGACTTGCTTCAGCAGCACAATTCTGGTGCTGTAGTTGTAGGAGATGTCTCAAAAGGTCATCAGGAGTCCCGACTAAACCCGTAAATGTAAGAAAATGTAAAAAAATGCATATTTTACGAAAAACATTTTTTGCTAAAATGTCGTAAGGGGGGACCCTGTCGTAAAAATTCCAAAAAACGGACTTGCTTCAGCAGCACAATTCTGGTGCTGTAGTTGTAGGAGATGTCTCAAAACGTCATCAGGAGTCCCTACAAAACCTAAAAATGGCATAAATGCTTTTTTTGGGAAAACTATTTTTTTACAAAAAAAAATTTAAAAAACGGTCTTGTTTCAGCAGCACAATTCTGGTGCTGTAGTTGTAGGAGATGTCTCAAAACGTCATCAGGAGTCCCGACTAAAACCGTAAATGTAAGAAAATGTAAAAAAATGCATATTTTACGAAAAACATTTTTTACTAAAATGTCGTAAGGGGGGACCCTGTCGTAAAAATTCAAAAAAACGGACTTGCTTCAGCAGCACAATTCTGGTGCTGTTGTTGTAGGAGATGTCTCAAAAGGTCATCAGGAGTCCCTACAAAACCTAAAAATGGCATGAAATGCTTTTTTTTGGAAAACTTTTTTTCACAAAAAAAAATACAAAAAACAGACTTGCTTCAGCAGCACAATTCTGGTGCTGTAGTTGTAGGAGATGTCTCAAAACGTCATCAGGAGTCCCGACTAAACCCGTAAATGTAAGAAAATGTAAGAAAATGCATATTTTACGAAAAAAAATTTTTGCTAAAATGTCGTAAGGGGGGACCCTGTCGTAAAAACTCCAAAAGACGGACTTGCTTCAGCAGCACAATTCTGGTGCTGTAGTTGTAGGAGAAGTCTCAAAACGTCATCAGGAGTCCCGACTAAACCCGTAAATATAAGAAAATGTAAGAAAATGCATTTTTTACGCGAAACATTTTTTGCTAAAATGTCGTAAGGGGGGACCCTGTCGTAAAAATTCAAAAAAACGGACTTGCTTCAGCAGCACAATTCTGGTGCTGTTGTTGTAGGAGATGTCTCAAAAGGTCATCAGGAGTCCCTACAAAACCTAAAAATGGCATGAAATGCTTTTTTTTGGAAAACTTTTTTTCACAAAAAAAAATTCAAAAAACAGACTTGCTTCAGCAGCACAATTCTGGTGCTGTAGTTGTAGGAGATGTCTCAAAACGTCATCAGGAGTCCCGACTAAACCCGTAAATGTAAGAAAATGTAAAAAAATGCATATTTTACGAAAAACATTTTTTGCTAAAATGTCGTAAGGGGGGACCCTGTCGTAAAAATTCAAAAAAACGGACTTGCTTCAGCAGCACAATTCTGGTGCTGTAGTTGTAGGAGATGTCTCAAAAGGTCATCAGGAGTCCCGACTAAACCCGTAAATGTAAGAAAATGTAAAAAAATGCATATTTTACGAAAAACATTTTTTGCTAAAATGTCGTAAGGGGGGACCCTGTCGTAAAAATTCCAAAAAACGGACTTGCTTCAGCAGCACAATTCTGGTGCTGTAGTTGTAGGAGATGTCTCAAAACGTCATCAGGAGTCCCTACAAAACCTAAAAATGGCATAAATGCTTTTTTTGGGAAAACTATTTTTTTACAAAAAAATTTTTTAAAAACGGTCTTGTTTCAGCAGCACAATTCTGGTGCTGTAGTTGTAGGAGATGTCTCAAAACGTCATCAGGAGTCCCGACTAAAACCGTAAATGTAAGAAAATGTAAAAAAATGCATATTTTACGAAAAACATTTTTTGCTAAAATGTCGTAAGGGGGGACCCTGTCGTAAAAATTCAAAAAAACGGACTTGCTTCAGCAGCACAATTCTGGTGCTGTAGTTGTAGGAGATGTCTCAAAACGTCATCAGGAGTCCCGACTAAACCCGTAAATGTAAGAAAATGTAAGAAAATGCATATTTTACGAAAAACATTTTTTGCTAAAATGTCGTAAGGGGGGACCCTGTCGTAAAAACTCCAAAAGACGGACTTGCTTCAGCAGCACAATTCTGGTGCTGTAGTTGTAGGAGAAGTCTCAAAACGTCATCAGGAGTCCCGACTAAACCCGTAAATGTAAGAAAATGTAAGAAAATGCATATTTTACGAAAAACATTTTTTGCTAAAATGTCGTAAGGGGGGACCCTGTCGTAAAAACTCCAAAAGACGGACTTGCTTCAGCAGCACAATTCTGGTGCTGTAGTTGTAGGAGATGTCTCAAAACGTCATCAGGAGTCCCTACAAAACCTAAAAATGGCATAAATGCTTTTTTTGGGAAAACTATTTTTTTACAAAAAAAAATTTAAAAAACGGTCTTGTTTTAGCAGCACAATTCTGGTGCTGTAGTTGTAGGAGATGTCTCAAAACGTCATCAGGAGTCCCGACTAAAACCGTAAATGTAAGAAAATGTAAAAAAATGCATATTTTACGAAAAACATTTTTTGCTAAAATGTCGTAAGGGGGGACCCTGTCGTAAAAATTCAAAAAAACGGACTTGCTTCAGCAGCACAATTCTGGTGCTGTTGTTGTAGGAGATGTCTCAAAAGGTCATCAGGAGTCCCTACAAAACCTAAAAATGGCATGAAATGCTTTTTTTTGGAAAACTTTTTTTCACAAAAAAAAATTCAAAAAACAGACTTGCTTCAGCAGCACAATTCTGGTGCTGTAGTTGTAGGAGATGTCTCAAAACGTCATCAGGAGTCCCGACTAAACCCGTAAATGTAAGAAAATGTAAGAAAATGCATATTTTACGAAAAACATTTTTTGCTAAAATGTCGTAAGGGGGGACCCTGTCGTAAAAATTCCAAAAAACGGACTTGCTTCAGCAGCACAATTCTGGTGCTGTAGTTGTAGGAGATTTCTCAAAACGTCATCAGGAGTCCCTACAAAACCTAAAAATGGCATGAAATGCTTTTTTTTGGAAAACTTTTTTTCACAAAAAAAAATTCAAAAAACAGACTTGCTTCAGCAGCCCAATTCTGGTGCTGTAGTTGTAGGAGATGTCTCAAAACGTCATCAGGAGTCCCGACTAAACCCGTAAATGTAAGAAAATGTAAAAAAATGCATATTTTACGAAAAACATTTTTTGCTAAAATGTCGTAAGGGGGGACCCTGTCGTAAAAACTCCAAAAGACGGACTTGCTTCAGCAGCACAATTCTGGTGCTGTAGTTGTAGGAGAAGTCTCAAAACGTCATCAGGAGTCCCGACTAAACCCGTAAATATAAGAAAATGTAAGAAAATGCATTTTTTACGCGAAACATTTTTTGCTAAAATGTCGTAAGGGGGGACCCTGTCGTAAAAATTCAAAAAAACGGACTTGCTTCAGCAGCACAATTCTGGTGCTGTAGTTGTAGGAGATGTCTCAAAACGTCATCAGGAGTCCCTACAAAACCTAAAAATGGCATAAATGCTTTTTTTGGGAAAACTTTTTTTTTTACAAAAAATTTTTTAAAAAACTGTCTTGTTTCAGCAGCACAATTCTGGTGCTGTAGTTGTAGGAGATGTCTCAAAACGTCATCAGGAGTCCCGACTAAACCCGTAAATGTAAGAAAATGTAAAAAAATGCATATTTTACGAAAAACATTTTTTGCTAAAATGTCGTAAGGGGGGACCCTGTCGTAAAAACTCCAAAAGACGGACTTGCTTCAGCAGCACAATTCTGGTGCTGTAGTTGTAGGAGAAGTCTCAAAACGTCATCAGGAGTCCCGACTAAACCCGTAAATATAAGAAAATGTAAGAAAATGCATTTTTTACGCGAAACATTTTTTGCTAAAATGTCGTAAGGGGGGACCCTGTCGTAAAAATTAAAAAAAACGGACTTGCTTCAGCAGCACAATTCTGGTGCTGTAGTTGTAGGAGATGTCTCAAAAGGTCATCAGGAGTCCCGACTAAACCCGTAAATGTAAGAAAATGTAAAAAAATGCATATTTTACGAAAAACATTTTTTGCTAAAATGTCGTAAGGGGGGACCCTGTCGTAAAAATTCCAAAAAACGGACTTGCTTCAGCAGCACAATTCTGGTGCTGTAGTTGTAGGAGATGTCTCAAAACGTCATCAGGAGTCCCTACAAAACCTAAAAATGGCATAAATGCTTTTTTTGGGAAAACTATTTTTTTACAAAAAAAAATTTAAAAAACGGTCTTGTTTCAGCAGCACAATTCTGGTGCTGTAGTTGTAGGAGATGTCTCAAAACGTCATCAGGAGTCCCGACTAAAACCGTAAATGTAAGAAAATGTAAAAAAATGCATATTTTACGAAAAACATTTTTTGCTAAAATGTCGTAAGGGGGGACCCTGTCGTAAAAATTCAAAAAAACGGACTTGCTTCAGCAGCACAATTCTGGTGCTGTTGTTGTAGGAGATGTCTCAAAAGGTCATCAGGAGTCCCTACAAAACCTAAAAATGGCATGAAATGCTTTTTTTTGGAAAACTTTTTTTCACAAAAAAAAATTCAAAAAACAGACTTGCTTCAGCAGCACAATTCTGGTGCTGTAGTTGTAGGAGATGTCTCAAAACGTCATCAGGAGTCCCGACTAAACCCGTAAATATAAGAAAATGTAAGAAAATGCATTTTTTACGCGAAACATTTTTTGCTAAAATGTCGTAAGGGGGGACCCTGTCGTAAAAATTCAAAAAAACGGACTTGCTTCAGCAGCACAATTCTGGTGCTGTAGTTGTAGGAGATGTCTCAAAACGTCATCAGGAGTCCCTACAAAACCTAAAAATGGCATAAATGCTTTTTTTGGGAAAACTTTTTTTTTACAAAAATTTTTTTAAAAAACTGTCTTGTTTCAGCAGCACAATTCTGGTGCTGTAGTTGTAGGAGATGTCTCAAAACGTCATCAGGAGTCCCGACTAAACCCGTAAATGTAAGAAAATGTAAAAAAAATGCATATTTTACGAAAAACATTTTTTGCTAAAATGTCGTAAGGGGGGACCCTGTGGTAAAAACTCCAAAAAACGGACTTGCTTCAGCAGCACAATTCTGGTGCTGTAGTTGTAGGAGATGTCTCAAAACGTCATCAGGAGTCCCGACTAAACCCGTAAATGTAAGAAAATGTAAGAAAATGCATATTTTACGAAAAACATTTTTTGCTAAAATGTCGTAAGGGGGGACCCTGTCGTAAAAATTCCAAAAAACGGACTTGCTTCAGCAGCACAATTCTGGTGCTGTAGTTGTAGGAGATTTCTCAAAACGTCATCAGGAGTCCCTACAAAACCTAAAAATGGCATGAAATGCTTTTTTTTGGAAAACTTTTTTTCACAAAAAAAAATTCAAAAAACAGACTTGCTTCAGCAGCCCAATTCTGGTGCTGTAGTTGTAGGAGATGTCTCAAAACGTCATCAGGAGTCCCGACTAAACCCGTAAATGTAAGAAAATGTAAAAAAATGCATATTTTACGAAAAACATTTTTTGCTAAAATGTCGTAAGGGGGGACCCTGTCGTAAAAATTCAAAAAAACGGACTTGCTTCAGCAGCACAATTCTGGTGCTGTTGTTGTAGGAGATGTCTCAAAAGGTCATCAGGAGTCCCTACAAAACCTAAAAATGGCATGAAATGCTTTTTTTTGGAAAACTTTTTTTCACAAAAAAAAATTCAAAAAACAGACTTGCTTCAGCAGCACAATTCTGGTGCTGTAGTTGTAGGAGATGTCTCAAAACGTCATCAGGAGTCCCGACTAAACCCGTAAATGTAAGAAAATGTAAAAAAATGCATATTTTACGAAAAACATTTTTTGCTAAAATGTCGTAAGGGGGGACCCTGTCGTAAAAACTCCAAAAAACGGACTTGCTTCAGCAGCACAATTCTGGTGCTGTAGTTGTAGGAGAAGTCTCAAAACGTCATCAGGAGTCCCGACTAAACCCGTAAATATAAGAAAATGTAAGAAAATGCATTTTTTACGCGAAACATTTTTTGCTAAAATGTCGTAAGGGGGGACCCTGTCGTAAAAATTCAAAAAAACGGACTTGCTTCAGCAGCACAATTCTGGTGCTGTTGTTGTAGGAGATGTCTCAAAAGGTCATCAGGAGTCCCTACAAAACCTAAAAATGGCATGAAATGCTTTTTTTTGGAAAACTTTTTTTCACAAAAAAAAATTCAAAAAACAGACTTGCTTCAGCAGCACAATTCTGGTGCTGTAGTTGTAGGAGATGTCTCAAAACGTCATCAGGAGTCCCGACTAAACCCGTAAATGTAAGAAAATGTAAAAAAATGCATATTTTACGAAAAACATTTTTTGCTAAAATGTCGTAAGGGGGGACCCTGTCGTAAAAACTCCAAAAAACGGACTTGCTTCAGCAGCACAATTCTGGTGCTGTAGTTGTAGGAGAAGTCTCAAAACGTCATCAGGAGTCCCGACTAAACCCGTAAATATAAGAAAATGTAAGAAAATGCATTTTTTACGCGAAACATTTTTTGCTAAAATGTCGTAAGGGGGGACCCTGTCGTAAAAATTCAAAAAAACGGACTTGCTTCAGCAGCACAATTCTGGTGCTGTAGTTGTAGGAGATGTCTCAAAAGGTCATCAGGAGTCCCGACTAAACCCGTAAATGTAAGAAAATGTAAAAAAATGCATATTTTACGAAAAACATTTTTTGCTAAAATGTCGTAAGGGGGGACCCTGTCGTAAAAATTCCAAAAAACGGACTTGCTTCAGCAGCACAATTCTGGTGCTGTAGTTGTAGGAGATGTCTCAAAACGTCATCAGGAGTCCCTACAAAACCTAAAAATGGCATAAATGCTTTTTTTGGGAAAACTATTTTTTTACAAAAAAAAATTTTAAAAACGGTCTTGTTTCAGCAGCACAATTCTGGTGCTGTAGTTGTAGGAGATGTCTCAAAACGTCATCAGGAGTCCCGACTAAAACCATAAATGTAAGAAAATGTAAAAAAATGCATATTTTACGAAAAACATTTTTTGCTAAAATGTCGTAAGGGGGGACCCTGTCGTAAAAATTCAAAAAAACGGACTTGCTTCAGCAGCACAATTCTGGTGCTGTTGTTGTAGGAGATGTCTCAAAAGGTCATCAGGAGTCCCTACAAAACCTAAAAATGGCATGAAATGCTTTTTTTTGGAAAACTTTTTTTCACAAAAAAAAATTCAAAAAACAGACTTGCTTCAGCAGCACAATTCTGGTGCTGTAGTTGTAGGAGATGTCTCAAAACGTCATCAGGAGTCCCGACTAAACCCGTAAATATAAGAAAATGTAAGAAAATGCATTTTTTACGCGAAACATTTTTTGCTAAAATGTCGTAAGGGGGGACCCTGTCATAAAAACTCCAAAAAACGGACTTGCTTCAGCAGCACAATTCTGGTGCTGTAGTTGTAGGAGATGTCTCAAAACGTCATCAGGAGTCCCGACTAAACCCGTAAATGTAAGAAAATGTAAGAAAATGCATATTTTACGAAAAACATTTTTTGCTAAAATGTCGTAAGGGGGGACCCTGTCGTAAAAATTCCAAAAAACGGACTTGCTTCAGCAGCACAATTCTGGTGCTGTAGTTGTAGGAGATTTCTCAAAACGTCATCAGGAGTCCCTACAAAACCTAAAAATGGCATGAAATGCTTTTTTTTGGAAAACTTTTTTTCACAAAAAAAAATTCAAAAAACAGACTTGCTTCAGCAGCCCAATTCTGGTGCTGTAGTTGTAGGAGATGTCTCAAAACGTCATCAGGAGTCCCGACTAAACCCGTAAATGTAAGAAAATGTAAAAAAATGCATATTTTACGAAAAACATTTTTTGCTAAAATGTCGTAAGGGGGGACCCTGTCGTAAAAACTCCAAAAGACGGACTTGCTTCAGCAGCACAATTCTGGTGCTGTAGTTGTAGGAGAAGTCTCAAAACGTCATCAGGAGTCCCGACTAAACCCGTAAATATAAGAAAATGTAAGAAAATGCATTTTTTACGCGAAACATTTTTTGCTAAAATGTCGTAAGGGGGGACCCTGTCGTAAAAATTCAAAAAAACGGACTTGCTTCAGCAGCACAATTCTGGTGCTGTAGTTGTAGGAGATGTCTCAAAAGGTCATCAGGAGTCCCGACTAAACCCGTAAATGTAAGAAAATGTAAAAAAATGCATATTTTACGAAAAACATTTTTTGCTAAAATCTCGTAAGGGGGGACCCTGTCGTAAAAACTCCAAAAGACGGACTTGCTTCAGCAGCACAATTCTGGTGCTGTAGTTGTAGGAGAAGTCTCAAAACGTCATCAGGAGTCCCGACTAAACCCGTAAATATAAGAAAATGTAAGAAAATGCATTTTTTACGCGAAACATTTTTTGCTAAAATGTCGTAAGGGGGGACCCTGTCGTAAAAATTCAAAAAAACGGACTTGCTTCAGCAGCACAATTCTGGTGCTGTAGTTGTAGGAGATGTCTCAAAAGGTCATCAGGAGTCCCGACTAAACCCGTAAATGTAAGAAAATGTAAAAAAATGCATATTTTACGAAAAACATTTTTTGCTAAAATGTCGTAAGGGGGGACCCTGTCGTAAAAACTCCAAAAAACGGACTTGCTTCAGCAGCACAATTCTGGTGCTGTAGTTGTAGGAGATGTCTCAAAACGTCATCAGGAGTCCCTACAAAACCTAAAAATGGCATAAATGCTTTTTTTGGGAAAACTATTTTTTTACAAAAAAAAATTTAAAAAACGGTCTTGTTTCAGCAGCACAATTCTGGTGCTGTAGTTGTAGGAGATGTCTCAAAACGTCATCAGGAGTCCCGACTAAACCCGTAAATGTAAGAAAATGTAAAAAAATGCATATTTTACGAAAAACATTTTTTGCTAAAATGTCGTAAGGGGGGACCCTGTCGTAAAAACTCCAAAAGACGGACTTGCTTCAGCAGCACAATTCTGGTGCTGTAGTTGTAGGAGATGTCTCAAAACGTCATCAGGAGTCCCGACTAAACCCGTAAATGTAAGAAAATGTAAAAAAATGCATATTTTACGAAAAACATTTTTTGCTAAAATGTCGTAAGGGGGGACCCTGTCGTAAAAATTCAAAAAAACGGACTTGCTTCAGCAGCACAATTCTGGTGCTGTTGTTGTAGGAGATGTCTCAAAAGGTCATCAGGAGTCCCTACAAAACCTAAAAATGGCATGAAATGCTTTTTTTTGGAAAACTTTTTTTCACAAAAAAAAATTCAAAAAACAGACTTGCTTCAGCAGCACAATTCTGGTGCTGTAGTTGTAGGAGATGTCTCAAAACGTCATCAGGAGTCCCGACTAAACCCGTAAATGTAAGAAAATGCATATTTTACGAAAAACATTTTTTGCTAAAACGTCGTAAGGGGGGACCCTGTCGTAAAAATTCCAAAAAACGGACTTGCTTCAGCAGCACAATTCTGGTGCTGTAGTTGTAGGAGATGTCTCAAAACGTCATCAGGAGTCCCTACAAAACCTAAAAATGGCATAAATGCTTTTTTTGGGAAAACTTTTTTTTTACAAAAAAAAATTTAAAAAACGGTCTTGTTTCAGCAGCACAATTCTGGTGCTGTAGTTGTAGGAGATGTCTCAAAACGTCATCAGGAGTCCCGACTAAACCCGTAAATGTAAGAAAATGCATTTTTTACGCGAAACATTTTTTGCTAAAATGTCGTAAGGGGGGACCCTGTCGTAAAAATTCAAAAAAACGGACTTGCTTCAGCAGTACAATTCTGGTGCTGTAGTTGTAGGAGAAGTCTCAAAACGTCATCAGGAGTCCCTACAAAACCTAAAAATGGCATGAAATGCTTTTTTTTGGAAAACTTTTTTTCACAAAAAAAATTTCAAAAAACAGACTTGCTTCAGCAGCACAATTCTGGTGCTGTAGTTGTAGGAGATGTCTCAAAACGTCATCAGGAGTCCCGACTAAACCCGTAAATGTAAGAAAATGTAAAAAAATGCATATTTTACGAAAAAGATTTTTTGCTAAAATGTCGTAAGGGGGGACCCTGTCGTAAAAACTCCAAAAGACGGACTTGCTTCAGCAGCACAATTCTGGTGCTGTAGTTGTAGGAGAAGTCTCAAAACGTCATCAGGAGTCCCGACTAAACCCGTAAATATAAGAAAATGTAAGAAAATGCATTTTTTACGCGAAACATTTTTTGCTAAAATGTCGTAAGGGGGGACCCTGTCGTAAAAATTCAAAAAAACGGACTTGCTTCAGCAGCACAATTCTGGTGCTGTAGTTGTAGGAGATGTCTCAAAACGTCATCAGGAGTCCCTACAAAACCTAAAAATGGCATAAATGCTTTTTTTGGGAAAACTATTTTTTTACAAAAAAAAATTTAAAAAACGGTCTTGTTTCAGCAGCACAATTCTGGTGCTGTAGTTGTAGGAGATGTCTCAAAACGTCATCAGGAGTCCCGACTAAAACCGTAAATGTAAGAAAATGTAAAAAAATGCATATTTTACGAAAAACATTTTTTGCTAAAATGTCGTAAGGGGGGACCCTGTCGTAAAAATTCAAAAAAACGGACTTGCTTCAGCAGCACAATTCTGGGGCTGTTGTTGTAGGAGATGTCTCAAAAGGTCATCAGGAGTCCCTACAAAACCTAAAAATGGCATGAAATGCTTTTTTTTGGAAAACTTTTTTTCACAAAAAAAAATTCAAAAAACAGACTTGCTTCAGCAGCACAATTCTGGTGCTGTAGTTGTAGGAGATGTCTCAAAACGTCATCAGGAGTCCCGACTAAACCCGTAAATGTAAGAAAATGTAAGAAAATGCATATTTTACGAGAAACATTTTTTGCTAAAATGTCGTAAGGGGGGACCCTGTCGTAAAAATTCCAAAAAACGGACTTGCTTCAGCAGCACAATTCTGGTGCTGTAGTTGTAGGAGAAGTCTCAAAACGTCATCAGGAGTCCCGACTAAACCCGTAAATATAAGAAAATGTAAGAAAATGCATTTTTTACGCGAAACATTTTTTGCTAAAATGTCGTAAGGGGGGACCCTGTCGTAAAAATTCAAAAAAACGGACTTGCTTCAGCAGCACAATTCTGGTGCTGTTGTTGTAGGAGATGTCTCAAAAGGTCATCAGGAGTCCCTACAAAACCTAAAAATGGCATGAAATGCTTTTTTTTGGAAAACTTTTTTTCACAAAAAAAAATTCAAAAAACAGACTTGCTTCAGCAGCACAATTCTGGTGCTGTAGTTGTAGGAGATGTCTCAAAACGTCATCAGGAGTCCCGACTAAACCCGTAAATATAAGAAAATGTAAGAAAATGCATTTTTTACGCGAAACATTTTTTGCTAAAATGTCGTAAGGGGGGACCCTGTCGTAAAAATTCAAAAAAACGGACTTGCTTCAGCAGCACAATTCTGGTGCTGTAGTTGTAGGAGATGTCTCAAAAGGTCATCAGGAGTCCCGACTAAACCCGTAAATGTAAGAAAATGTAAAAAAATGCATATTTTACGAAAAACATTTTTTGCTAAAATGTCGTAAGGGGGGACCCTGTCGTAAAAACTCCAAAAAACGGACTTGCTTCAGCAGCACAATTCTGGTGCTGTAGTTGTAGGAGATGTCTCAAAACGTCATCAGGAGTCCCGACTAAACCCGTAAATGTAAGAAAATGTAAAAAAATGCATATTTTACGAAAAACATTTTTTGCTAAAATGTCGTAAGGGGGGACCCTGTCGTAAAAATTCAAAAAAACGGACTTGTTTCAGCAGCAAAATTCTGGTGCTGTTGTTGTAGGAGATGTCTCAAAATGTCATCAGGAGTCCCTACAAAACCTAAAAATGGCATGAAATTCTTTTTTTTTCGGAAAACTTTTTTTCACAAAATTTTTTTCAAAAAACAGACTTGCTTCAGCAGCACAATTCTGGTGCTGTAGTTGTAGGAGATGTCTCAAAACGTCATCAGGAGTCCCGACTAAACCCGTAAATGTAAGAAAATGCATATTTTACGAAAAACATTTTTTGCTAAAACGTCGTAAGGGGGGACCCTGTCGTAAAAATTCCAAAAAACGGACTTGCTTCAGCAGCACAATTCTGGTGCTGTAGTTGTAGGAGATGTCTCAAAACGTCATCAGGAGTCCCTACAAAACCTAAAAATGGCATAAATGCTTTTTTTGGGAAAACTTTTTTTTTACAAAAAAAAATTTAAAAAACGGTCTTGTTTCAGCAGCACAATTCTGGTGCTGTAGTTGTAGGAGATGTCTCAAAACGTCATCAGGAGTCCCGACTAAACCCGTAAATGTAAGAAAATGCATTTTTTACGCGAAACATTTTTTGCTAAAATGTCGTAAGGGGGGACCCTGTCGTAAAAATTCAAAAAAACGGACTTGCTTCAGCAGTACAATTCTGGTGCTGTAGTTGTAGGAGAAGTCTCAAAACGTCATCAGGAGTCCCTACAAAACCTAAAAATGGCATGAAATGCTTTTTTTTGGAAAACTTTTTTTCACAAAAAAAATTTCAAAAAACAGACTTGCTTCAGCAGCACAATTCTGGTGCTGTAGTTGTAGGAGATGTCTCAAAACGTCATCAGGAGTCCCGACTAAACCCGTAAATGTAAGAAAATGTAAAAAAATGCATATTTTACGAAAAACATTTTTTGCTAAAATGTCGTAAGGGGGGACCCTGTCGTAAAAACTCCAAAAGACGGACTTGCTTCAGCAGCACAATTCTGGTGCTGTAGTTGTAGGAGAAGTCTCAAAACGTCATCAGGAGTCCCGACTAAAACCGTAAATATAAGAAAATGTAAGAAAATGCATTTTTTACGCGAAACATTTTTTGCTAAAATGTCGTAAGGGGGGACCCTGTCGTAAAAATTCAAAAAAACGGACTTGCTTCAGCAGCACAATTCTGGTGCTGTAGTTGTAGGAGATGTCTCAAAAGGTCATCAGGAGTCCCGACTAAACCCGTAAATGTAAGAAAATGTAAAAAAATGCATATTTTACGAAAAACATTTTTTGCTAAAATGTCGTAAGGGGGGACCCTGTCGTAAAAATTCCAAAAAACGGACTTGCTTCAGCAGCACAATTCTGGTGCTGTAGTTGTAGGAGATGTCTCAAAACGTCATCAGGAGTCCCTACAAAACCTAAAAATGGCATAAATGCTTTTTTTGGGAAAACTATTTTTTTACAAAAAAAAATTTAAAAAACGGTCTTGTTTCAGCAGCACAATTCTGGTGCTGTAGTTGTAGGAGATGTCTCAAAACGTCATCAGGAGTCCCGACTAAAACCGTAAATGTAAGAAAATGTAAAAAAATGCATATTTTACGAAAAACATTTTTTGCTAAAATGTCGTAAGGGGGGACCCTGTCGTAAAAATTCAAAAAAACGGACTTGCTTCAGCAGCACAATTCTGGTGCTGTTGTTGTAGGAGATGTCTCAAAAGGTCATCAGGAGTCCCTACAAAACCTAAAAATGGCATGAAATGCTTTTTTTTGGAAAACTTTTTTTCACAAAAAAAAATTCAAAAAACAGACTTGCTTCAGCAGCACAATTCTGGTGCTGTAGTTGTAGGAGATGTCTCAAAACGTCATCAGGAGTCCCGACTAAACCCGTAAATGTAAGAAAATGTAAGAAAATGCATATTTTACGAGAAACATTTTTTGCTAAAATGTCGTAAGGGGGGACCCTGTCGTAAAAATTCCAAAAAACGGACTTGCTTCAGCAGCACAATTCTGGTGCTGTAGTTGTAGGAGATTTCTCAAAACGTCATCAGGAGTCCCTACAAAACCTAAAAATGGCATGAAATGCTTTTTTTTGGAAAACTTTTTTTCACAAAAAAAAATTCAAAAAACAGACTTGCTTCAGCAGCCCAATTCTGGTGCTGTAGTTGTAGGAGATGTCTCAAAACGTCATCAGGAGTCCCGACTAAACCCGTAAATGTAAGAAAATGTAAAAAAATGCATATTTTACGAAAAACATTTTTTGCTAAAATGTCGTAAGGGGGGACCCTGTCGTAAAAACTCCAAAAGACGGACTTGCTTCAGCAGCACAATTCTGGTGCTGTAGTTGTAGGAGAAGTCTCAAAACGTCATCAGGAGTCCCGACTAAACCCGTAAATATAAGAAAATGTAAGAAAATGCATTTTTTACGCGAAACATTTTTTGCTAAAATGTCGTAAGGGGGGACCCTGTCGTAAAAATTCAAAAAAACGGACTTGCTTCAGCAGCACAATTCTGGTGCTGTTGTTGTAGGAGATGTCTCAAAAGGTCATCAGGAGTCCCTACAAAACCTAAAAATGGCATGAAATGCTTTTTTTTGGAAAACTTTTTTTCACAAAAAAAAATTCAAAAAACAGACTTGCTTCAGCAGCACAATTCTGGTGCTGTAGTTGTAGGAGATGTCTCAAAACGTCATCAGGAGTCCCGACTAAACCCGTAAATATAAGAAAATGCATTTTTTACGCGAAACATTTTTTGCTAAAATGTCGTAAGGGGGGACCCTGTCGTAAAAATTCAAAAAAACGGACTTGCTTCAGCAGCACAATTCTGGTGCTGTAGTTGTAGGAGATGTCTCAAAAGGTCATCAGGAGTCCCGACTAAACCCGTAAATGTAAGAAAATGTAAAAAAATGCATATTTTACGAAAAACATTTTTTGCTAAAATGTCGTAAGGGGGGACCCTGTCGTAAAAACTCCAAAAAACGGACTTGCTTCAGCAGCACAATTCTGGTGCTGTAGTTGTAGGAGATGTCTCAAAACGTCATCAGGAGTCCCGACTAAACCCGTAAATGTAAGAAAATGTAAAAAAATGCATATTTTACGAAAAACATTTTTTGCTAAAATGTCGTAAGGGGGGACCCTGTCGTAAAAATTCAAAAAAACGGACTTGCTTCAGCAGCAAAATTCTGGTGCTGTTGTTGTAGGAGATGTCTCAAAATGTCATCAGGAGTCCCTACAAAACCTAAAAATGGCATGAAATTCTTTTTTTTTCGGAAAACTTTTTTTCACAAAATTTTTTTCAAAAAACAGACTTGCTTCAGCAGCACAATTCTGGTGCTGTAGTTGTAGGAGATGTCTCAAAACGTCATCAGGAGTCCCTACAAAACCTAAAAATGGCATAAATGCTTTTTTTGGGAAAACTTTTTTTTTACAAAAAAAAATTTAAAAAACGGTCTTGTTTCAGCAGCACAATTCTGGTGCTGTAGTTGTAGGATATGTCTCAAAACGTCATCAGGAGTCCCGACTAAACCCGTAAATGTAAGAAAATGCATTTTTTACGCGAAACATTTTTTGCTAAAATGTCGTAAGGGGGGACCCTGTCGTAAAAATTCAAAAAAACGGACTTGCTTCAGCAGCACAATTCTGGTGCTGTAGTTGTAGGAGAAGTCTCAAAACGTCATCAGGAGTCCCGACTAAACCCGTAAATATAAGAAAATGTAAGAAAATGCATTTTTTACGCGAAACATTTTTTGCTAAAATGTCATAAGGGGGGACCCTGTCGTAAAAATTCAAAAAAACGGACTTGCTTCAGCAGCACAATTCTGGTGCTGTAGTTGTAGGAGAAGTCTCAAAACGTCATCAGGAGTCCCGACTAAACCCGTAAATATAAGAAAATGTAAGAAAATGCATTTTTTACGCGAAACATTTTTTGCTAAAATGTCGTAAGGGGGGACCCTGTCGTAAAAACTCCAAAAAACGGACTTGCTTCAGCAGCACAATTCTGGTGCTGTAGTTGTAGGAGATGTCTCAAAACGTCATCAGGAGTCCCTACAAAACCTAAAAATGGCATAAATGCTTTTTTTGGGAAAACTTTTTTTTTACAAAAAAAAATTTAAAAAACGGTCTTGTTTCAGCAGCACAATTCTGGTGCTGTAGTTGTAGGAGATGTCTCAAAACGTCATCAGGAGTCCCGACTAAACCCGTAAATGTAAGAAAATGTAAAAAAATGCATATTTTACGAAAAACATTTTTTGCTAAAATGTCGTAAGGGGGAACCCTGTCGTAAAAATTCCAAAAAACGGACTTGCTTCAGCAGCACAATTCTGGTGCTGTAGTTGTAGGAGATGTCTCAAAACGTCATCAGGAGTCCCTACAAAACCTAAAAATGGCATAAATGCTTTTTTTGGGAAAACTATTTTTTTACAAAAAAAAATTTAAAAAACGGTCTTGTTTCAGCAGCACAATTCTGGTGCTGTAGTTGTAGGAGATGTCTCAAAACGTCATCAGGAGTCCCGACTAAAACCGTAAATGTAAGAAAATGTAAAAAAATGCATATTTTACGAAAAACATTTTTTGCTAAAATGTCGTAAGGGGGGACCCTTTCGTAAAAATTCAAAAAAACGGACTTGCTTCAGCAGCACAATTCTGGTGCTGTAGTTGTAGGAGATGTCTCAAAAGGTCATCAGGAGTCCCGACTAAACCCGTAAATGTAAGAAAATGTAAGAAAATGCATATTTTACGAAAAACATTTTTTGCTAAAATGTCGTAAGGGGGGACCCTGTTGTAAAAACTCCAAAAAACGGACTTGCTTCAGCAGCACAATTCTGGTGCTGTAGTTGTAGGAGATGTCTCAAAACGTCATCAGGAGTCCCGACTAAACCCGTAAATGTAAGAAAATGTAAGAAAATGCATATTTTACGAAAAACATTTTTTGCTAAAATGTCGTAAGGGGGGACCCTGTCGTAAAAATTCCAAAAAACGGACTTGCTTCAGCAGCACAATTCTGGTGCTGTAGTTGTAGGAGATGTCTCAAAACGTCATCAGGAGTCCCTACAAAACCTAAAAATGGCATGAAATGCTTTTTTTTGGAAAACTTTTTTTCACAAAAAAAATTCAAAAAACAGACTTGCTTCAGCAGCCCAATTCTGGTGCTGTAGTTGTAGGAGATGTCTCAAAAAGTCATCAGGAGTCCCGACTAAACCCCATAAATGTAACAAAATGTAAAAAAATGCATATTTTACGAAAAACATTTTTTGCTAAAACGTCGTAAGGGGGGACCCTGTCGTAAAAACTCAAAAAAACGGACTTGCTTCAGCAGCACAATTCTGGTGCTGTTGTTGTAGGAGATGTCTCAAAACGTCATCAGGAGTCCCTACAAAACCTAAAAATGGCATGAAATGCTTTTTTTTGGAAAACTTTTTTTCACAAAAAAAAATTCAAAAAACAGACTTGCTTCAGCAGCCCAATTCTGGTGCTGTAGTTGTAGGAGATGTCTCAAAACGTCATCAGGAGTCCCGACTAAACCCGTAAATGTAAGAAAATGTAAAAAAATGCATATTTTACGAAAAACATTTTTTGCTAAAATGTCGTAAGGGGGGACCCTGTCGTAAAAACTCCAAAAGACGGACTTGCTTCAGCAGCACAATTCTGGTGCTGTAGTTGTAGGAGAAGTCTCAAAACGTCATCAGGAGTCCCGACTAAACCCGTAAATATAAGAAAATGTAAGAAAATGCATTTTTTACGCGAAACATTTTTTGCTAAAATGTCGTAAGGGGGGACCCTGTCGTAAAAATTCAAAAAAACGGACTTGCTTCAGCAGCACAATTCTGGTGCTGTAGTTGTAGGAGATGTCTCAAAAGGTCATCAGGAGTCCCGACTAAACCCGTAAATGTAAGAAAATGTAAAAAAATGCATATTTTACGAAAAACATTTTTTGCTAAAATGTCGTAAGGGGGGACCCTGTCGTAAAAATTCAAAAAAACGGACTTGCTTCAGCAGCACAATTCTGGTGCTGTAGTTGTAGGAGATGTCTCAAAAGGTCATCAGGAGTCCCGACTAAACCCGTAAATGTAAGAAAATGTAAAAAAATGCATATTTTACGAAAAACATTTTTTGCTAAAATGTCGTAAGGGGGGACCCTGTCGTAAAAACTCCAAAAAACGGACTTGCTTCAGCAGCACAATTCTGGTGCTGTAGTTGTAGATGTCTCAAAACGTCATCAGGAGTCCCTACAAAACCTAAAAATGGCATAAATGCTTTTTTTGGGAAAACTTTTTTTTTACAAAAAAATTTTTAAAAAACGGTCTTGTTTCAGCAGCACAATTCTGGTGCTGTAGTTGTAGGAGATGTCTCAAAACGTCATCAGGAGTCCCGACTAAACCCGTAAATGTAAGAAAATGTAAGAAAATGCATTTTTTACGCGAAACATTTTTTGCTAAAATGTCGTAAGGGGGGACCCTGTCGTAAAAATTCAAAAAAACGGACTTGCTTCAGCAGTACAATTCTGGTGCTGTAGTTGTAGGAGATGTCTCAAAACGTCATCAGGAGTCCCTACAAAACCTAAAAATGGCATAAATGCTTTTTTTGGGAAAACTTTTTTTTTACAAAATTTTTTTTAAAAAACTGTCTTGTTTCAGCAGCACAATTCTGGTGCTGTAGTTGTAGGAGATGTCTCAAAACGTCATCAGGAGTCCCGACTAAACCCGTAAATGTAAGAAAATGTAAGAAAATGCATTTTTTACGCGAAACATTTTTTGCTAAAATGTCGTAAGGGGGGACCCTGTCGTAAAAATTCAAAAAAACGGACTTGCTTCAGCAGTACAATTCTGGTGCTGTAGTTGTAGGAGATGTCTCAAAACGTCATCAGGAGTCCCTACAAAACCTAAAAATGGCATGAAATGCTTTTTTTTGGAAAACTTTTTTTCACAAAAATGTTTTCAAAAAACAGACTTGCTTCAGCAGCACAATTCTGGTGCTGTAGTTGTAGGAGATGTCTCAAAACGTCATCAGGAGTCCCGACTAAACCCGTAAATGTAAGAAAATGTAAAAAAATGCATATTTTACGAATAACATTTTTTGCTAAAATGTCGTAAGGGGGGACCCTGTCGTAAAAACTCCAAAAGACGGACTTGCTTCAGCAGCACAATTCTGGTGCTGTAGTTGTAGGAGAAGTCTCAAAACGTCATCAGGAGTCGCGACTAAACCCGTAAATATAAGAAAATGTAAGAAAATGCATTTTTTACGCGAAACATTTTTTGCTAAAATGTCGTAAGGGGGGACCCTGTCGTAAAAACTCAAAAAAACGGACTTGCTTCAGCAGCACAATTCTGGTGCTGTAGTTGTAGGAGATGTCTCAAAAGGTCATCAGGAGTCCCGACTAAACCCGTAAATGTAAGAAAATGTAAAAAAATGCATATTTTACGAAAAACATTTTTTGCTAAAATGTCGTAAGGGGGGACCCTGTCGTAAAAACTCCAAAAAACGGACTTGCTTCAGCAGCACAATTCTGGTGCTGTAGTTGTAGGAGATGTCTCAAAACGTCATCAGGAGTCCCTACAAAACCTAAAAATGGCATAAATGCTTTTTTTGGGAAAACTTTTTTTTTACAAAAATTTTTTTTAAAAACTGTCTTGTTTCAGCAGCACAATTCTGGTGCTGTAGTTGTAGGAGATGTCTCAAAACGTCATCAGGAGTCCCGACTAAACCCGTAAATGTAAGAAAATGTAAGAAAATGCATTTTTTACGCGAAACATTTTTTGCTAAAATGTCGTAAGGGGGGACCCTGTCGTAAAAATTCAAAAAAACGGACTTGCTTCAGCAGTACAATTCTGGTGCTGTAGTTGTAGGAGATGTCTCAAAACGTCATCAGGAGTCCCTACAAAACCTAAAAATGGCATGAAATGCTTTTTTTTGGAAAACTTTTTTTCACAAAAAAAATTTCAAAAAACAGACTTGCTTCAGCAGCACAATTCTGGTGCTGTAGTTGTAGGAGATGTCTCAAAACGTCATCAGGAGTCCCGACTAAACCCGTAAATGTAAGAAAATGTAAAAAAATGCATATTTTACGAAAAACATTTTTTTCTAAAATGTCGTAAGGGGGGACCCTGCCGTAAAAACTCCAAAAAACGGACTTGCTTCAGCAGCACAATTCTGGTGCTGTAGTTGTAGGAGATGTCTCAAAACGTCATCAGGAGTCCCTACAAAACCTAAAAATGGCATAAATGCTTTTTTTGGGAAAACTTTTTTTTTACAAAATTTTTTTTTAAAAACTGTCTTGTTTCAGCAGCACAATTCTGGTGCTGTAGTTGTAGGAGATGTCTCAAAACGTCATCAGGGGTCCCGACTAAACCCGTAAATGTAAGAAAATGTAAGAAAATGCATTTTTTACGCGAAACATTTTTTGCTAAAATGTCGTAAGGGGGGACCCTGTCGTAAAAATTCAAAAAAACGGACTTGCTTCAGCAGTACAATTCTGGTGCTGTAGTTGTAGGAGATGTCTCAAAACGTCATCAGGAGTCCCTACAAAACCTAAAAATGGCATGAAATGCTTTTTTTTGGAAAACTTTTTTTCACAAAATTTTTTTCAAAAAACAGACTTGCTTCAGCAGCACAATTCTGGTGCTGTAGTTGTAGGAGATGTCTCAAAACGTCATCAGGAGTCCCGACTAAACCCGTAAATGTAAGAAAATGTAAAAAAATGCATATTTTACGAAAAACATTTTTTGCTAAAATGTCGTAAGGGGGGACCCTGTCGTAAAAACTCCAAAAGACGGACTTGCTTCAGCAGCACAATTCTGGTGCTGTAGTTGTAGGAGAAGTCTCAAAACGTCATCAGGAGTCCCGACTAAACCCGTAAATATAAGAAAATGTAAGAAAATGCATTTTTTACGCGAAACATTTTTTGCTAAAATGTCGTAAGGGGGGACCCTGTCGTAAAAATTCAAAAAAACGGACTTGCTTCAGCAGCACAATTCTGGTGCTGTAGTTGTAGGAGATGTCTCAAAAGGTCATCAGGAGTCCCGACTAAACCCGTAAATGTAAGAAAATGTAAAAAAATGCATATTTTACGAAAAACATTTTTTGCTAAAATGTCGTAAGGGGGGACCCTGTCGTAAAAACTCCAAAAAACGGACTTGCTTCAGCAGCACAATTCTGGTGCTGTAGTTGTAGGAGATGTCTCAAAACGTCATCAGGAGTCCCTACAAAACCTAAAAATGGCATAAATGCTTTTTTTGGGAAAACTTTTTTTTTACAAAAAATTTTTTAAAAAACTGTCTTGTTTCAGCAGCACAATTCTGGTGCTGTAGTTGTAGGAGATGTCTCAAAACGTCATCAGGAGTCCCGACTAAACCCGTAAATGTAAGAAAATGTAAAAAAATGCATATTTTACGAAAAACATTTTTTGCTAAAATGTCGTAAGGGGGGACCCTGTCGTAAAAACTCCAAAAGACGGACTTGCTTCAGCAGCACAATTCTGGTGCTGTAGTTGTAGGAGATGTCTCAAAACGTCATCAGGAGTCCCGACTAAACCCGTAAATGTAAGAAAATGTAAAAAAATGCATATTTTACGAAAAACATTTTTTGCTAAAATGTCGTAAGGGGGGACCCTGTCGTAAAAACTCCAAAAGACGGACTTGCTTCAGCAGCACAATTCTGGTGCTGTAGTTGTAGGAGAAGTCTCAAAACGTCATCAGGAGTCCCGACTAAACCCGTAAATATAAGAAAATGTAAGAAAATGCATTTTTTACGCGAAACATTTTTTGCTAAAATGTCGTAAGGGGGGACCCTGTCGTAAAAATTCAAAAAAACGGACTTGCTTCAGCAGCACAATTCTGGTGCTGTAGTTGTAGGAGATGTCTCAAAAGGTCATCAGGAGTCCCGACTAAACCCGTAAATGTAAGAAAATGTAAAAAAATGCATATTTTACGAAAAACATTTTTTGCTAAAATGTCGTAAGGGGGGACCCTGTCGTAAAAATTCCAAAAAACGGACTTGCTTCAGCAGCACAATTCTGGTGCTGTAGTTGTAGGAGATGTCTCAAAACGTCATCAGGAGTCCCTACAAAACCTAAAAATGGCATAAATGCTTTTTTTGGGAAAACTATTTTTTTACAAAAAAAAATTTAAAAAACGGTCTTGTTTCAGCAGCACAATTCTGGTGCTGTAGTTGTAGGAGATGTCTCAAAACGTCATCAGGAGTCCCGACTAAAACCGTAAATGTAAGAAAATGTAAAAAAATGCATATTTTACGAAAAACATTTTTTGCTAAAATGTCGTAAGGGGGGACCCTGTCGTAAAAATTCAAAAAAACGGACTTGCTTCAGCAGCACAATTCTGGTGCTGTTGTTGTAGGAGATGTCTCAAAAGGTCATCAGGAGTCCCTACAAAACCTAAAAATGGCATGAAATGCTTTTTTTTGGAAAACTTTTTTTCACAAAAAAAAATTCAAAAAACAGACTTGCTTCAGCAGCACAATTCTGGTGCTGTAGTTGTAGGAGATGTCTCAAAACGTCATCAGGAGTCCCGACTAAACCCGTAAATGTAAGAAAATGCATATTTTACGAAAAACATTTTTTGCTAAAATGTCGTAAGGGGGGACCCTGTCGTAAAAATTCCAAAAAACGGACTTGCTTCAGCAGCACAATTCTGGTGCTGTAGTTGTAGGAGATGTCTCAAAACGTCATCAGGAGTCCCTACAAAACCTAAAAATGGCATAAATGCTTTTTTTGGGAAAACTTTTTTTTTACAAAAAAAAATTTAAAAAACGGTCTTGTTTCAGCAGCACAATTCTGGTGCTGTAGTTGTAGGAGATGTCTCAAAACGTCATCAGGAGTCCCGACTAAACCCGTAAATGTAAGAAAATGTAAGAAAATGCATTTTTTACGCGAAACATTTTTTGCTAAAATGTCGTAAGGGGGGACCCTGTCGTAAAAATTCAAAAAAACGGACTTGCTTCAGCAGTACAATTCTGGTGCTGTAGTTGTAGGAGAAGTCTCAAAACGTCATCAGGAGTCCCTACAAAACCTAAAAATGGCATGAAATGCTTTTTTTTGGAAAACTTTTTTTCACAAAATTTTTTTCAAAAAACAGACTTGCTTCAGCAGCACAATTCTGGTGCTGTAGTTGTAGGAGATGTCTCAAAACGTCATCAGGAGTCCCGACTAAACCCGTAAATGTAAGAAAATGTAAAAAAATGCATATTTTACGAAAAACATTTTTTGCTAAAATGTCGTAAGGGGGGACCCTGTCGTAAAAACTCCAAAAGACGGACTTGCTTCAGCAGCACAATTCTGGTGCTGTAGTTGTAGGAGAAGTCTCAAAACGTCATCAGGAGTCCCGACTAAACCCGTAAATATAAGAAAATGTAAGAAAATGCATTTTTTAAGCGAAACATTTTTTGCTAAAATGTCGTAAGGGGGGACCCTGTCGTAAAAATTCAAAAAAACGGACTTGCTTCAGCAGCACAATTCTGGTGCTGTAGTTGTAGGAGATGTCTCAAAACGTCATCAGGAGTCCCGACTAAACCCGTAAATGTAAGAAAATGTAAGAAAATGCATATTTTACGAAAAACATTTTTTGCTAAAATGTCGTAAGGGGGGACCCTGTCGTAAAAATTCCAAAAAACGGACTTGCTTCAGCAGCACAATTTTGGTGCTGTAGTTGTAGGAGATGTCTCAAAACGTCATCAGGAGTCCCTACAAAACCTAAAAATGGCATAAATGCTTTTTTTGGGAAAACTTTTTTTTTACAAAAAAAAATTTAAAAAACGGTCTTGTTTCAGCAGCACAATTCTGGTGCTGTAGTTGTAGGAGATGTCTCAAAACGTCATCAGGAGTCCCGACTAAACCCGTAAATGTAAGAAAATGTAAGAAAATGCATTTTTTACGCGAAACATTTTTTGCTAAAATGTCGTAAGGGGGGACCCTGTCGTAAAAATTCAAAAAAACCGACTTGCTTCAGCAGTACAATTCTGGTGCTGTAGTTGTAGGAGAAGTCTCAAAACGTCATCAGGAGTCCCTACAAAACCTAAAAATGGCATGAAATGCTTTTTTTTGGAAAACTTTTTTTCACAAAAAAAATTTCAAAAAACAGACTTGCTTCAGCAGCACAATTCTGGTGCTGTAGTTGTAGGAGATGTCTCAAAACGTCATCAGGAGTCCCGACTAAACCCGTAAATGTAAGAAAATGTAAAAAAATGCATATTTTACGAAAAACATTTTTTGCTAAAATGTCGTAAGGGGGGACCCTGTCGTAAAAACTCCAAAAGACGGACTTGCTTCAGCAGCACAATTCTGGTGCTGTAGTTGTAGGAGAAGTCTCAAAACGTCATCAGGAGTCCCGACTAAACCCGTAAATATAAGAAAATGTAAGAAAATGCATTTTTTACGCGAAACATTTTTTGCTAAAATGTCGTAAGGGGGGACCCTGTCGTAAAAATTCAAAAAAACGGACTTGCTTCAGCAGCACAATTCTGGTGCTGTAGTTGTAGGAGATGTCTCAAAACGTCATCAGGAGTCCCGACTAAACCCGTAAATGTAAGAAAATGTAAGAAAATGCATATTTTACGAAAAACATTTTTTGCTAAAATGTCGTAAGGGGGGACCCTGTCGTAAAAATTCCAAAAAACGGACTTGCTTCAGCAGCACAATTTTGGTGCTGTAGTTGTAGGAGATGTCTCAAAACGTCATCAGGAGTCCCTACAAAACCTAAAAATGGCATAAATGCTTTTTTTGGGAAAACTTTTTTTTTACAAAAAAAAAATTAAAAAACGGTCTTGTTTCAGCAGCACAATTCTGGTGCTGTAGTTGTAGGAGATGTCTCAAAACGTCATCAGGAGTCCCGACTAAACCCGTAAATGTAAGAAAATGTAAGAAAATGCATTTTTTACGCGAAACATTTTTTGCTAAAATGTCGTAAGGGGGGACCCTGTCGTAAAAATTCAAAAAAACGGACTTGCTTCAGCAGTACAATTCTGGTGCTGTAGTTGTAGGAGAAGTCTCAAAACGTCATCAGGAGTCCCTACAAAACCTAAAAATGGCATAAATGCTTTTTTTGGGAAAACTATTTTTTTACAAAAAAAAATTTAAAAAACGGTCTTGTTTCAGCAGCACAATTCTGGTGCTGTAGTTGTAGGAGATGTCTCAAAACGTCATCAGGAGTCCCGACTAAAACCGTAAATGTAAGAAAATGTAAAAAAATGCATATTTTACGAAAAACATTTTTTGCTAAAATGTCGTAAGGGGGGACCCTGTCGTAAAAATTCAAAAAAACGGACTTGCTTCAGCAGCACAATTCTGGTGCTGTTGTTGTAGGAGATGTCTCAAAAGGTCATCAGGAGTCCCTACAAAACCTAAAAATGGCATGAAATGCTTTTTTTTGGAAAACTTTTTTTCACAAAAAAAAATTCAAAAAACAGACTTGCTTCAGCAGCACAATTCTGGTGCTGTAGTTGTAGGAGATGTCTCAAAACGTCATCAGGAGTCCCGACTAAACCCGTAAATATAAGAAAATGTAAGAAAATGCATTTTTTACGCGAAACATTTTTTGCTAAAATGTCGTAAGGGGGGACCCTGTCGTAAAAATTCAAAAAAACGGACTTGCTTCAGCAGCACAATTCTGGTGCTGTAGTTGTAGGAGATGTCTCAAAACGTCATCAGGAGTCCCTACAAAACCTAAAAATGGCATAAATGCTTTTTTTGGGAAAACTTTTTTTTTACAAAAAATTTTTTAAAAAACTGTCTTGTTTCAGCAGCACAATTCTGGTGCTGTAGTTGTAGGAGATGTCTCAAAACGTCATCAGGAGTCCCGACTAAACCCGTAAATGTAAGAAAATGTAAAAAAATGCATATTTTACGAAAAACATTTTTTGCTAAAATGTCGTAAGGGGGGACCCTGTCGTAAAAACTCCAAAAAACGGACTTGCTTCAGCAGCACAATTCTGGTGCTGTAGTTGTAGGAGATGTCTCAAAACGTCATCAGGAGTCCCGACTAAACCCGTAAATGTAAGAAAATGTAAGAAAATGCATATTTTACGAAAAACATTTTTTGCTAAAATGTCGTAAGGGGGGACCCTGTCGTAAAAATTCCAAAAAACGGACTTGCTTCAGCAGCACAATTCTGGTGCTGTAGTTGTAGGAGATTTCTCAAAACGTCATCAGGAGTCCCTACAAAACCTAAAAATGGCATGAAATGCTTTTTTTTGGAAAACTTTTTTTCACAAAAAAAAATTCAAAAAACAGACTTGCTTCAGCAGCCCAATTCTGGTGCTGTAGTTGTAGGAGATGTCTCAAAACGTCATCAGGAGTCCCGACTAAACCCGTAAATGTAAGAAAATGTAAAAAAATGCATATTTTACGAAAAACATTTTTTGCTAAAATGTCGTAAGGGGGGACCCTGTCGTAAAAATTCCAAAAAACGGACTTGCTTCAGCAGCACAATTCTGGTGCTGTAGTTGTAGGAGATGTCTCAAAACGTCATCAGGAGTCCCGACTAAACCCGTAAATGTAAGAAAATGTAAGAAAATGCATATTTTACGAAAAACATTTTTTGCTAAAATGTCGTAAGGGGGGACCCTGTCGTAAAAATTCCAAAAAACGGACTTGCTTCAGCAGCACAATTCTGGTGCTGTAGTTGTAGGAGATGTCTCAAAACGTCATCAGGAGTCCCTACAAAACCTAAAAATGGCATAAATGCTTTTTTTGGGAAAACTTTTTTTTTACAAAAAAAAATTTAAAAAACGGTCTTGTTTCAGCAGCACAATTCTGGTGCTGTAGTTGTAGGAGATGTCTCAAAACGTCATCAGGAGTCCCGACTAAACCCGTAAATGTAAGAAAATGTAAGAAAATGCATTTTTTACGCGAAACATTTTTTGCTAAAATGTCGTAAGGGGGGACCCTGTCGTAAAAATTCAAAAAAACGGACTTGCTTCAGCAGTACAATTCTGGTGCTGTAGTTGTAGGAGATGTCTCAAAACGTCATCAGGAGTCCCTACAAAACCTAAAAATGGCATGAAATGCTTTTTTTTGGAAACCTTTTTTTCACAAAAAAATTTTCAAAAAACAGACTTGCTTCAGCAGCACAATTCTGGTGCTGTAGTTGTAGGAGATGTCTCAAAACGTCATCAGGAGTCCCGACTAAACCCGTAAATGTAAGAAAATGTAAAAAAATGCATATTTTACGAAAAACATTTTTTTCTAAAATGTCGTAAGGGGGGACCCTGTCGTAAAAACTCCAAAAAACGGACTTGCTTCAGCAGCACAATTCTGGTGCTGTAGTTGTAGGAGATGTCTCAAAACGTCATCAGGAGTCCCTACAAAACCTAAAAATGGCATAAATGCTTTTTTTGGGAAAACTTTTTTTTTACAAAAATTTTTTTTAAAAACTGTCTTGTTTCAGCAGCACAATTCTGGTGCTGTAGTTGTAGGAGATGTCTCAAAACGTCATCAGGGGTCCCGACTAAACCCGTAAATGTAAGAAAATGTAAGAAAATGCATTTTTTACGCGAAACATTTTTTGCTAAAATGTCGTAAGGGGGGACCCTGTCGTAAAAATTCAAAAAAACGGACTTGCTTCAGCAGTACAATTCTGGTGCTGTAGTTGTAGGAGATGTCTCAAAACGTCATCAGGAGTCCCTACAAAACCTAAAAATGGCATGAAATGCTTTTTTTTGGAAAACTTTTTTTCACAAAATTTTTTTCAAAAAACAGACTTGCTTCAGCAGCACAATTCTGGTGCTGTAGTTGTAGGAGATGTCTCAAAACGTCATCAGGAGTCCCGACTAAACCCGTAAATGTAAGAAAATGTAAAAAAATGCATATTTTACGAAAAACATTTTTTGCTAAAATGTCGTAAGGGGGGACCCTGTCGTAAAAACTCCAAAAGACGGACTTGCTTCAGCAGCACAATTCTGGTGCTGTAGTTGTAGGAGAAGTCTCAAAACGTCATCAGGAGTCCCGACTAAACCCGTAAATATAAGAAAATGTAAGAAAATGCATTTTTTACGCGAAACATTTTTTGCTAAAATGTCGTAAGGGGGGACCCTGTCGTAAAAATTCAAAAAAACGGACTTGCTTCAGCAGCACAATTCTGGTGCTGTAGTTGTAGGAGATGTCTCAAAAGGTCATCAGGAGTCCCGACTAAACCCGTAAATGTAAGAAAATGTAAAAAAATGCATATTTTACGAAAAACATTTTTTGCTAAAATGTCGTAAGGGGGGACCCTGTCGTAAAAACTCCAAAAAACGGACTTGCTTCAGCAGCACAATTCTGGTGCTGTAGTTGTAGGAGATGTCTCAAAACGTCATCAGGAGTCCCTACAAAACCTAAAAATGGCATAAATGCTTTTTTTGGGAAAACTTTTTTTTTACAAAAAAATTTTTAAAAAACTGTCTTGTTTCAGCAGCACAATTCTGGTGCTGTAGTTGTAGGAGATGTCTCAAAACGTCATCAGGAGTCCCGACTAAACCCGTAAATGTAAGAAAATGTAAAAAAATGCATATTTTACGAAAAACATTTTTTGCTAAAATGTCGTAAGGGGGCCCTGTCGTAAAAACTCCAAAAGACGGACTTGCTTCAGCAGCACAATTCTGGTGCTGTAGTTGTAGGAGATGTCTCAAAACGTCATCAGGAGTCCCGACTAAACCCGTAAATGTAAGAAAATGTAAAAAAATGCATATTTTACGAAAAACATTTTTTGCTAAAATGTCGTAAGGGGGGACCCTGTCGTAAAAACTCCAAAAGACGGACTTGCTTCAGCAGCACAATTCTGGTGCTGTAGTTGTAGGAGAAGTCTCAAAACGTCATCAGGAGTCCCGACTAAACCCGTAAATATAAGAAAATGTAAGAAAATGCATTATTTACGCGAAACATTTTTTGCTAAAATGTCGTAAGGGGGGACCCTGTCGTAAAAATTCAAAAAAACGGACTTGCTTCAGCAGCACAATTCTGGTGCTGTAGTTGTAGGAGATGTCTCAAAAGGTCATCAGGAGTCCCGACTAAACCCGTAAATGTAAGAAAATGTAAAAAAATGCATATTTTACGAAAAACATTTTTTGCTAAAATGTCGTAAGGGGGGACCCTGTCGTAAAAATTCAAAAAAACGGACTTGCTTCAGCAGCACAATTCTGGTGCTGTTGTTGTAGGAGATGTCTCAAAAGGTCATCAGGAGTCCCTACAAAACCTAAAAATGGCATGAAATGCTTTTTTTTGGAAAACTTTTTTTCACAAAAAATTTTTCAAAAAACAGACTTGCTTCAGCAGCACAATTCTGGTGCTGTAGTTGTAGGAGATGTCTCAAAACGTCATCAGGAGTCCCGACTAAACCCGTAAATGTAAGAAAATGTAAAAAAATGCATATTTTACGAAAAACATTTTTTGCTAAAATGTCGTAAGGGGGGACCCTGTCGTAAAAACTCCAAAAGACGGACTTGCTTCAGCAGCACAATTCTGGTGCTGTAGTTGTAGGAGAAGTCTCAAAACGTCATCAGGAGTCCCGACTAAACCCGTAAATATAAGAAAATGTAAGAAAATGCATTTTTTACGCGAAACATTTTTTGCTAAAATGTCGTAAGGGGGGACCCTGTCGTAAAAACTCCAAAAGACGGACTTGCTTCAGCAGCACAATTCTGGTGCTGTAGTTGTAGGAGAAGTCTCAAAACGTCATCAGGAGTCCCGACTAAACCCGTAAATATAAGAAAATGTAAGAAAATGCATTTTTTACGCGAAACATTTTTTGCTAAAATGTCGTAAGGGGGGACCCTGTCGTAAAAATTCAAAAAAACGGACTTGCTTCAGCAGCACAATTCTGGTGCTGTAGTTGTAGGAGATGTCTCAAAAGGTCATCAGGAGTCCCGACTAAACCCGTAAATGTAAGAAAATGTAAAAAAATGCATATTTTACGAAAAACATTTTTTGCTAAAATGTCGTAAGGGGGGACCCTGTCGTAAAAATTCCAAAAAACGGACTTGCTTCAGCAGCACAATTCTGGTGCTGTAGTTGTAGGAGATGTCTCAAAACGTCATCAGGAGTCCCTACAAAACCTAAAAATGGCATAAATGCTTTTTTTGGGAAAACTATTTTTTTACAAAAAAAAATTTAAAAAACGGTCTTGTTTCAGCAGCACAATTCTGGTGCTGTAGTTGTAGGAGATGTCTCAAAACGTCATCAGGAGTCCCGACTAAAACCGTAAATGTAAGAAAATGTAAAAAAATGCATATTTTACGAAAAACATTTTTTGCTAAAATGTCGTAAGGGGGGACCCTGTCGTAAAAATTCAAAAAAACGGACTTGCTTCAGCAGCACAATTCTGGTGCTGTTGTTGTAGGAGATGTCTCAAAAGGTCATCAGGAGTCCCTACAAAACCTAAAAATGGCATGAAATGCTTTTTTTTGGAAAACTTTTTTTCACAAAAAAAAATTCAAAAAACAGACTTGCTTCAGCAGCACAATTCTGGTGCTGTAGTTGTAGGAGATGTCTCAAAACGTCATCAGGAGTCCCGACTAAACCCGTAAATATAAGAAAATGTAAGAAAATGCATTTTTTACGCGAAACATTTTTTGCTAAAATGTCGTAAGGGGGGACCCTGTCGTAAAAATTCAAAAAAACGGACTTGCTTCAGCAGCACAATTCTGGTGCTGTAGTTGTAGGAGATGTCTCAAAACGTCATCAGGAGTCCCTACAAAACCTAAAAATGGCATAAATGCTTTTTTTGGGAAAACTTTTTTTTTACAAACAATTTTTTAAAAAACTGTCTTGTTTCAGCAGCACAATTCTGGTGCTGTAGTTGTAGGAGATGTCTCAAAACGTCATCAGGAGTCCCGACTAAACCCGTAAATGTAAGAAAATGTAAAAAAATGCATATTTTACGAAAAACATTTTTTGCTAAAATGTCGTAAGGGGGGACCCTGTCGTAAAAACTCCAAAAAACGGACTTGCTTCAGCAGCACAATTCTGGTGCTGTAGTTGTAGGAGATGTCTCAAAACGTCATCAGGAGTCCCGACTAAACCCGTAAATGTAAGAAAATGTAAGAAAATGCATATTTTACGAAAAACATTTTTTGCTAAAATGTCGTAAGGGGGGACCCTGTCGTAAAAATTCCAAAAAACGGACTTGCTTCAGCAGCACAATTCTGGTGCTGTAGTTGTAGGAGATTTCTCAAAACGTCATCAGGAGTCCCTACAAAACCTAAAAATGGCATGAAATGCTTTTTTTTGGAAAACTTTTTTTCACAAAAAAAAATTCAAAAAACAGACTTGCTTCAGCAGCCCAATTCTGGTGCTGTAGTTGTAGGAGATGTCTCAAAACGTCATCAGGAGTCCCGACTAAATCCGTAAATGTAAGAAAATGTAAAAAAAATGCATATTTTACGAAAAACATTTTTTGCTAAAATGTCGTAAGGGGGGACCCTGTCGTAAAAACTCCAAAAGACGGACTTGCTTCAGCAGCACAATTCTGGTGCTGTAGTTGTAGGAGAAGTCTCAAAACGTCATCAGGAGTCCCGACTAAACCCGTAAATATAAGAAAATGTAAGAAAATGCATTTTTTACGCGAAACATTTTTTGCTAAAATGTCGTAAGGGGGGACCCTGTCGTAAAAATTCAAAAAAACGGACTTGCTTCAGCAGTACAATTCTGGTGCTGTAGTTGTAGGAGAAGTCTCAAAACGTCATCAGGAGTCCCTACAAAACCTAAAAATGGCATGAAATGCTTTTTTTTGGAAAACTTTTTTTCACAAAAAAATTTTCAAAAAACAGACTTGCTTCAGCAGCACAATTCTGGTGCTGTAGTTGTAGGAGATGTCTCAAAACGTCATCAGGAGTCCCGACTAAACCCGTAAATGTAAGAAAATGTAAAAAAATGCATATTTTACGAAAAACATTTTTTGCTAAAATGTCGTAAGGGGGGACCCTGTCGTAAAAACTCCAAAAGACGGACTTGCTTCAGCAGCACAATTCTGGTGCTGTAGTTGTAGGAGAAGTCTCAAAACGTCATCAGGAGTCCCGACTAAACCCGTAAATATAAGAAAATGTAAGAAAATGCATTTTTTACGCGAAACATTTTTTGCTAAAATGTCGTAAGGGGGGACCCTGTCGTAAAAATTCAAAAAAACGGACTTGCTTCAGCAGCACAATTCTGGTGCTGTAGTTGTAGGAGATGTCTCAAAAGGTCATCAGGAGTCCCGACTAAACCCGTAAATGTAAGAAAATGTAAAAAAATGCATATTTTACGAAAAGTATTTTTTGCTAAAATGTCGTAAGGGGGGACCCTGTCGTAAAAATTCCAAAAAACGGACTTGCTTCAGCAGCACAATTCTGGTGCTGTAGTTGTAGGAGATGTCTCAAAACGTCATCAGGAGTCCCTACAAAACCTAAAAATGGCATAAATGCTTTTTTTGGGAAAACTATTTTTTTACAAAAAAAAATTTAAAAAACGGTCTTGTTTCAGCAGCACAATTCTGGTGCTGTAGTTGTAGGAGATGTCTCAAAACGTCATCAGGAGTCCCGACTAAAACCGTAAATGTAAGAAAATGTAAAAAAATGCATATTTTACGAAAAACATTTTTTGCTAAAATGTCGTAAGGGGGGACCCTGTCGTAAAAATTCAAAAAAACGGACTTGCTTCAGCAGCACAATTCTGGTGCTGTTGTTGTAGGAGATGTCTCAAAAGGTCATCAGGAGTCCCTACAAAACCTAAAAATGGCATGAAATGCTTTTTTTTGGAAAACTTTTTTTCACAAAAAAATTTTCAAAAAACAGACTTGCTTCAGCAGCACAATTCTGGTGCTGTAGTTGTAGGAGATGTCTCAAAACGTCATCAGGAGTCCCGACTAAACCCGTAAATATAAGAAAATGTAAGAAAATGCATTTTTTACGCGAAACATTTTTTGCTAAAATGTCGTAAGGGGGGACCCTGTCGTAAAAATTCAAAAAAACGGACTTGCTTCAGCAGCACAATTCTGGTGCTGTAGTTGTAGGAGATGTCTCAAAACGTCATCAGGAGTCCCTACAAAACCTAAAAATGGCATAAATGCTTTTTTTGGGAAAACTTTTTTTTTACAAAAATTTTTTTAAAAAACTGTCTTGTTTCAGCAGCACAATTCTGGTGCTGTAGTTGTAGGAGATGTCTCAAAACGTCATCAGGAGTCCCGACTAAACCCGTAAATGTAAGAAAATGTAAGAAAATGCATATTTTACGAAAAACATTTTTTGCTAAAATGTCGTAAGGGGGGACCCTGTCGTAAAAATTCCAAAAAACGGACTTGCTTCAGCAGCACAATTCTGGTGCTGTAGTTGTAGGAGATTTCTCAAAACGTCATCAGGAGTCCCTACAAAACCTAAAAATGGCATGAAATGCTTTTTTTTGGAAAACTTTTTTTCACAAAAAAAAATTCAAAAAACAGACTTGCTTCAGCAGCCCAATTCTGGTGCTGTAGTTGTAGGAGATGTCTCAAAACGTCATCAGGAGTCCCGACTAAACCCGTAAATGTAAGAAAATGTAAAAAAATGCATATTTTACGAAAAACATTTTTTGCTAAAATGTCGTAAGGGGGGACCCTGTCGTAAAAACTCCAAAAGACGGACTTGCTTCAGCAGCACAATTCTGGTGCTGTAGTTGTAGGAGAAGTCTCAAAACGTCATCAGGAGTCCCGACTAAACCCGTAAATATAAGAAAATGTAAGAAAATGCATTTTTTACGCGAAACATTTTTTGCTAAAATGTCGTAAGGGGGGACCCTGTCGTAAAAATTCAAAAAAACGGACTTGCTTCAGCAGCACAATTCTGGTGCTGTTGTTGTAGGAGATGTCTCAAAAGGTCATCAGGAGTCCCTACAAAACCTAAAAATGGCATGAAATGCTTTTTTTTGGAAAACTTTTTTTCACAAAAAAAAATTCAAAAAACAGAATTGCTTCAGCAGCACAATTCTGGTGCTGTAGTTGTAGGAGATGTCTCAAAACGTCATCAGGAGTCCCGACTAAACCCGTAAATGTAAGAAAATGTAAAAAAATGCATATTTTACGAAAAACATTTTTTGCTAAAATGTCGTAAGGGGGGACCCTGTCGTAAAAACTCCAAAAAACGGACTTGCTTCAGCAGCACAATTCTGGTGCTGTAGTTGTAGGAGAAGTCTCAAAACGTCATCAGGAGTCCCGACTAAACCCGTAAATATAAGAAAATGTAAGAAAATGCATTTTTTACGCGAAACATTTTTTGCTAAAATGTCGTAAGGGGGGACCCTGTCGTAAAAATTCAAAAAAACGGACTTGCTTCAGCAGCACAATTCTGGTGCTGTAGTTGTAGGAGATGTCTCAAAAGGTCATCAGGAGTCCCGACTACACCCGTAAATGTAAGAAAATGTAAAAAAATGCATATTTTACGAAAAACATTTTTTGCTAAAATGTCGTAAGGGGGGACCCTGTCGTAAAAATTCCAAAAAACGGACTTGCTTCAGCAGCACAATTCTGGTGCTGTAGTTGTAGGAGATGTCTCAAAACGTCATCAGGAGTCCCTACAAAACCTAAAAATGGCATAAATGCTTTTTTTGGGAAAACTATTTTTTTACAAAAAAATTTTTTAAAAACGGTCTTGTTTCAGCAGCACAATTCTGGTGCTGTAGTTGTAGGAGATGTCTCAAAACGTCATCAGGAGTCCCGACTAAAACCGTAAATGTAAGAAAATGTAAAAAAATGCATATTTTACGAAAAACATTTTTTGCTAAAATGTCGTAAGGGGGGACCCTGTCGTAAAAATTCAAAAAAACGGACTTGCTTCAGCAGCACAATTCTGGTGCTGTAGTTGTAGGAGATGTCTCAAAACGTCATCAGGAGTCCCGACTAAACCCGTAAATGTAAGAAAATGTAAGAAAATGCATATTTTACGAAAAACATTTTTTGCTAAAATGTCGTAAGGGGGGACCCTGTCGTAAAAACTCCAAAAGACGGACTTGCTTCAGCAGCACAATTCTGGTGCTGTAGTTGTAGGAGAAGTCTCAAAACGTCATCAGGAGTCCCGACTAAACCCGTAAATGTAAGAAAATGTAAGAAAATGCATATTTTACGAAAAACATTTTTTGCTAAAATGTCGTAAGGGGGGACCCTGTCGTAAAAACTCCAAAAGACGGACTTGCTTCAGCAGCACAATTCTGGTGCTGTAGTTGTAGGAGATGTCTCAAAACGTCATCAGGAGTCCCTACAAAACCTAAAAATGGCATAAATGCTTTTTTTGGGAAAACTATTTTTTTACAAAAAAAAATTTAAAAAACGGTCTTGTTTCAGCAGCACAATTCTGGTGCCGTAGTTGTAGGAGATGTCTCAAAACGTCATCAGGAGTCCCGACTAAAACCGTAAATGTAAGAAAATGTAAAAAAATGCATATTTTACGAAAAACATTTTTTGCTAAAATGTCGTAAGGGGGGACCCTGTCGTAAAAATTCAAAAAAACGGACTTGCTTCAGCAGCACAATTCTGGTGCTGTTGTTGTAGGAGATGTCTCAAAAGGTCATCAGGAGTCCCTACAAAACCTAAAAATGGCATGAAATGCTTTTTTTTGGAAAACTTTTTTTCACAAAAAAAAATTCAAAAAACAGACTTGCTTCAGCAGCACAATTCTGGTGCTGTAGTTGTAGGAGATGTCTCAAAACGTCATCAGGAGTCCCGACTAAACCCGTAAATATAAGAAAATGTAAGAAAATGCATTTTTTACGCGAAACATTTTTTGCTAAAATGTCGTAAGGGGGGACCCTGTCGTAAAAATTCAAAAAAACGGACTTGCTTCAGCAGCACAATTCTGGTGCTGTAGTTGTAGGAGATGTCTCAAAACGTCATCAGGAGTCCCTACAAAACCTAAAAATGGCATAAATGCTTTTTTTGGGAAAACTTTTTTTTTACAAAAATTTTTTTAAAAAACTGTCTTGTTTCAGCAGCACAATTCTGGTGCTGTAGTTGTAGGAGATGTCTCAAAACGTCATCAGGAGTCCCGACTAAACCCGTAAATGTAAGAAAATGTAAAAAAATGCATATTTTACGAAAAACATTTTTTGCTAAAATGTCGTAAGGGGGGACCCTGTCGTAAAAACTCCAAAAAACGGACTTGCTTCAGCAGCACAATTCTGGTGCTGTAGTTGTAGGAGATGTCTCAAAACGTCATCAGGAGTCCCGACTAAACCCGTAAATGTAAGAAAATGTAAGAAAATGCATATTTTACGAAAAACATTTTTTGCTAAAATGTCGTAAGGGGGGACCCTGTCGTAAAAATTCCAAAAAACGGACTTGCTTCAGCAGCACAATTCTGGTGCTGTAGTTGTAGGAGATTTCTCAAAACGTCATCAGGAGTCCCTACAAAACCTAAAAATGGCATGAAATGCTTTTTTTTGGAAAACTTTTTTTCACAAAAAAAAATTCAAAAAACAGACTTGCTTCAGCAGCCCAATTCTGGTGCTGTAGTTGTAGGAGATGTCTCAAAACGTCATCAGGAGTCCCGACTAAACCCGTAAATGTAAGAAAATGTAAAAAAATGCATATTTTACGAAAAACATTTTTTGCTAAAATGTCGTAAGGGGGGACCCTGTCGTAAAAACTCCAAAAGACGGACTTGCTTCAGCAGCACAATTCTGGTGCTGTAGTTGTAGGAGAAGTCTCAAAACGTCATCAGGAGTCCCGACTAAACCCGTAATTATAAGAAAATGTAAGAAAATGCATTTTTTACGCGAAACATTTTTTGCTAAAATGTCGTAAGGGGGGACCCTGTCGTAAAAATTCAAAAAAACGGACTTGCTTCAGCAGCACAATTCTGGTGCTGTTGTTGTAGGAGATGTCTCAAAAGGTCATCAGGAGTCCCTACAAAACCTAAAAATGGCATGAAATGCTTTTTTTTGGAAAACTTTTTTTCACAAAAAAAAATTCAAAAAACAGACTTGCTTCAGCAGCACAATTCTGGTGCTGTAGTTGTAGGAGATGTCTCAAAACGTCATCAGGAGTCCCGACTAAACCCGTAAATGTAAGAAAATGTAAAAAAATGCATATTTTACGAAAAACATTTTTTGCTAAAATGTCGTAAGGGGGGACCCTGTCGTAAAAACTCCAAAAGACGGACTTGCTTCAGCAGCACAATTCTGGTGCTGTAGTTGTAGGAGAAGTCTCAAAACGTCATCAGGAGTCCCGACTAAACCCGTAAATATAAGAAAATGTAAGAAAATGCATTTTTTACGCGAAACATTTTTTGCTAAAATGTCGTAAGGGGGGACCCTGTCGTAAAAATTAAAAAAAACGGACTTGCTTCAGCAGCACAATTCTGGTGCTGTAGTTGTAGGAGATGTCTCAAAAGGTCATCAGGAGTCCCGACTAAACCCGTAAATGTAAGAAAATGTAAAAAAATGCATATTTTACGAAAAACATTTTTTGCTAAAATGTCGTAAGGGGGGACCCTGTCGTAAAAATTCCAAAAAACGGACTTGCTTCAGCAGCACAATTCTGGTGCTGTAGTTGTAGGAGATGTCTCAAAACGTCATCAGGAGTCCCTACAAAACCTAAAAATGGCATAAATGCTTTTTTTGGGAAAACTATTTTTTTACAAAAAAAAATTTAAAAAACGGTCTTGTTTCAGCAGCACAATTCTGGTGCTGTAGTTGTAGGAGATGTCTCAAAACGTCATCAGGAGTCCCGACTAAAACCGTAAATGTAAGAAAATGTAAAAAAATGCATATTTTACGAAAAACATTTTTTGCTAAAATGTCGTAAGGGGGGACCCTGTCGTAAAAATTCAAAAAAACGGACTTGCTTCAGCAGCACAATTCTGGTGCTGTTGTTGTAGGAGATGTCTCAAAAGGTCATCAGGAGTCCCTACAAAACCTAAAAATGGCATGAAATGCTTTTTTTTGGAAAACTTTTTTTCACAAAAAAAAATTCAAAAAACAGACTTGCTTCAGCAGCACAATTCTGGTGCTGTAGTTGTAGGAGATGTCTCAAAACGTCATCAGGAGTCCCGACTAAACCCGTAAATATAAGAAAATGTAAGAAAATGCATTTTTTACGCGAAACATTTTTTGCTAAAATGTCGTAAGGGGGGACCCTGTCGTAAAAATTCAAAAAAACGGACTTGCTTCAGCAGCACAATTCTGGTGCTGTAGTTGTAGGAGATGTCTCAAAACGTCATCAGGAGTCCCTACAAAACCTAAAAATGGCATAAATGCTTTTTTTGGGAAAACTTTTTTTTTACAAAAATTTTTTTAAAAAACTGTCTTGTTTCAGCAGCACAATTCTGGTGCTGTAGTTGTAGGAGATGTCTCAAAACGTCATCAGGAGTCCCGACTAAACCCGTAAATGTAAGAAAATGTAAGAAAATGCATTTTTTACGCGAAACATTTTTTGCTAAAATGTCGTAAGGGGGGACCCTGTCGTAAAAATTCAAAAAAACGGACTTGCTTCAGCAGTACAATTCTGGTGCTGTAGTTGTAGGAGAAGTCTCAAAACGTCATCAGGAGTCCCTACAAAACCTAAAAATGGCATGAAATGCTTTTTTTTGGAAAACTTTTTTTCACAAAAAAAATTTCAAAAAACAGACTTGCTTCAGCAGCACAATTCTGGTGCTGTAGTTGTAGGAGATGTCTCAAAACGTCATCAGGAGTCCCGACTAAACCCGTAAATGTAAGAAAATGTAAAAAAATGCATATTTTACGAAAAACATTTTTTGCTAAAATGTCGTAAGGGGGGACCCTGTCGTAAAAACTCCAAAAGACGGACTTGCTTCAGCAGCACAATTCTGGTGCTGTAGTTGTAGGAGAAGTCTCAAAACGTCATCAGGAGTCCCGACTAAACCCGTAAATATAAGAAAATGTAAGAAAATGCATTTTTTACGCGAAACATTTTTTGCTAAAATGTCGTAAGGGGGGACCCTGTCGTAAAAATTCAAAAAAACGGACTTGCTTCAGCAGCACAATTCTGGTGCTGTAGTTGTAGGAGATGTCTCAAAAGGTCATCAGGAGTCCCGACTAAACCCGTAAATGTAAGAAAATGTAAAAAAATGCATATTTTACGAAAAGTATTTTTTGCTAAAATGTCGTAAGGGGGGACCCTGTCGTAAAAATTCCAAAAAACGGACTTGCTTCAGCAGCACAATTCTGGTGCTGTAGTTGTAGGAGATGTCTCAAAACGTCATCAGGAGTCCCTACAAAACCTAAAAATGGCATAAATGCTTTTTTTGGGAAAACTATTTTTTTACAAAAAAAAATTTAAAAAACGGTCTTGTTTCAGCAGCACAATTCTGGTGCTGTAGTTGTAGGAGATGTCTCAAAACGTCATCAGGAGTCCCGACTAAAACCGTAAATGTAAGAAAATGTAAAAAAATGCATATTTTACGAAAAACATTTTTTGCTAAAATGTCGTAAGGGGGGACCCTGTCGTAAAAATTCAAAAAAAACGGACTTGCTTCAGCAGCACAATTCTGGTGCTGTAGTTGTAGGAGATGTCTCAAAACGTCATCAGGAGTCCCTACAAAACCTAAAAATGGCATAAATGCTTTTTTTGGGAAAACTTTTTTTTTACAAAAATTTTTTTAAAAAACTGTCTTGTTTCAGCAGCACAATTCTGGTGCTGTAGTTGTAGGAGATGTCTCAAAACGTCATCAGGAGTCCCGACTAAACCCGTAAATGTAAGAAAATGTAAAAAAAATGCATATTTTACGAAAAACATTTTTTGCTAAAATGTCGTAAGGGGGGACCCTGTCGTAAAAACTCCAAAAAACGGACTTGCTTCAGCAGCACAATTCTGGTGCTGTAGTTGTAGGAGATGTCTCAAAACGTCATCAGGAGTCCCGACTAAACCCGTAAATGTAAGAAAATGTAAGAAAATGCATATTTTACGAAAAACATTTTTTGCTAAAATGTCGTAAGGGGGGACCCTGTCGTAAAAATTCCAAAAAACGGACTTGCTTCAGCAGCACAATTCTGGTGCTGTAGTTGTAGGAGATTTCTCAAAACGTCATCAGGAGTCCCTACAAAACCTAAAAATGGCATGAAATGCTTTTTTTTGGAAAACTTTTTTTCACAAAAAAAAATTCAAAAAACAGACTTGCTTCAGCAGCCCAATTCTGGTGCTGTAGTTGTAGGAGATGTCTCAAAACGTCATCAGGAGTCCCGACTAAACCCGTAAATGTAAGAAAATGTAAAAAAATGCATATTTTACGAAAAACATTTTTTGCTAAAATGTCGTAAGGGGGGACCCTGTCGTAAAAACTCCAAAAGACGGACTTGCTTCAGCAGCACAATTCTGGTGCTGTAGTTGTAGGAGAAGTCTCAAAACGTCATCAGGAGTCCCGACTAAACCCGTAAATATAAGAAAATGTAAGAAAATGCATTTTTTACGCGAAACATTTTTTGCTAAAATGTCGTAAGGGGGGACCCTGTCGTAAAAATTCAAAAAAACGGACTTGCTTCAGCAGCACAATTCTGGTGCTGTTGTTGTAGGAGATGTCTCAAAAGGTCATCAGGAGTCCCTACAAAACCTAAAAATGGCATGAAATGCTTTTTTTTGGAAAACTTTTTTTCACAAAAAAAAATTCAAAAAACAGACTTGCTTCAGCAGCACAATTCTGGTGCTGTAGTTGTAGGAGATGTCTCAAAACGTCATCAGGAGTCCCGACTAAACCCGTAAATGTAAGAAAATGTAAAAAAATGCATATTTTACGAAAAACATTTTTTGCTAAAATGTCGTAAGGGGGGACCCTGTCGTAAAAACTCCAAAAAACGGACTTGCTTCAGCAGCACAATTCTGGTGCTGTAGTTGTAGGAGAAGTCTCAAAACGTCATCAGGAGTCCCGACTAAACCCGTAAATATAAGAAAATGTAAGAAAATGCATTTTTTACGCGAAACATTTTTTGCTAAAATGTCGTAAGGGGGGACCCTGTCGTAAAAATTCAAAAAAACGGACTTGCTTCAGCAGCACAATTCTGGTGCTGTAGTTGTAGGAGATGTCTCAAAAGGTCATCAGGAGTCCCGACTAAACCCGTAAATGTAAGAAAATGTAAAAAAATGCATATTTTACGAAAAACATTTTTTGCTAAAATGTCGTAAGGGGGGACCCTGTCGTAAAAATTCCAAAAAACGGACTTGCTTCAGCAGCACAATTCTGGTGCTGTAGTTGTAGGAGATGTCTCAAAACGTCATCAGGAGTCCCTACAAAACCTAAAAATGGCATAAATGCTTTTTTTGGGAAAACTATTTTTTTACAAAAAAATTTTTTAAAAACGGTCTTGTTTCAGCAGCACAATTCTGGTGCTGTAGTTGTAGGAGATGTCTCAAAACGTCATCAGGAGTCCCGACTAAAACCGTAAATGTAAGAAAATGTAAAAAAATGCATATTTTACGAAAAACATTTTTTGCTAAAATGTCGTAAGGGGGGACCCTGTCGTAAAAATTCAAAAAAACGGACTTGCTTCAGCAGCACAATTCTGGTGCTGTAGTTGTAGGAGATGTCTCAAAACGTCATCAGGAGTCCCGACTAAACCCGTAAATGTAAGAAAATGTAAGAAAATGCATATTTTACGAAAAACATTTTTTGCTAAAATGTCGTAAGGGGGGACCCTGTCGTAAAAACTCCAAAAGACGGACTTGCTTCAGCAGCACAATTCTGGTGCTGTAGTTGTAGGAGAAGTCTCAAAACGTCATCAGGAGTCCCGACTAAACCCGTAAATGTAAGAAAATGCATATTTTACGAAAAACATTTTTTGCTAAAATGTCGTAAGGGGGGACCCTGTCGTAAAAACTCCAAAAGACGGACTTGCTTCAGCAGCACAATTCTGGTGCTGTAGTTGTAGGAGATGTCTCAAAACGTCATCAGGAGTCCCTACAAAACCTAAAAATGGCATAAATGCTTTTTTTGGGAAAACTATTTTTTTACAAAAAAAAATTTAAAAAACGGTCTTGTTTCAGCAGCACAATTCTGGTGCTGTAGTTGTAGGAGATGTCTCAAAACGTCATCAGGAGTCCCGACTAAAACCGTAAATGTAAGAAAATGTAAAAAAATGCATATTTTACGAAAAACATTTTTTGCTAAAATGTCGTAAGGGGGGACCCTGTCGTAAAAATTCAAAAAAACGGACTTGCTTCAGCAGCACAATTCTGGTGCTGTTGTTGTAGGAGATGTCTCAAAAGGTCATCAGGAGTCCCTACAAAACCTAAAAATGGCATGAAATGCTTTTTTTTGGAAAACTTTTTTTCACAAAAAAAAATTCAAAAAACAGACTTGCTTCAGCAGCACAATTCTGGTGCTGTAGTTGTAGGAGATGTCTCAAAACGTCATCAGGAGTCCCGACTAAACCCGTAAATATAAGAAAATGTAAGAAAATGCATTTTTTACGCGAAACATTTTTTGCTAAAATGTCGTAAGGGGGGACCCTGTCGTAAAAATTCAAAAAAACGGACTTGCTTCAGCAGCACAATTCTGGTGCTGTAGTTGTAGGAGATGTCTCAAAACGTCATCAGGAGTCCCTACAAAACCTAAAAATGGCATAAATGCTTTTTTTGGGAAAACTTTTTTTTTACAAAAATTTTTTTAAAAAACTGTCTTGTTTCAGCAGCACAATTCTGGTGCTGTAGTTGTAGGAGATGTCTCAAAACGTCATCAGGAGTCCCGACTAAACCCGTAAATGTAAGAAAATGTAAAAAAATGCATATTTTACGAAAAACATTTTTTGCTAAAATGTCGTAAGGGGGGACCCTGTCGTAAAAACTCCAAAAAACGGACTTGCTTCAGCAGCACAATTCTGGTGCTGTAGTTGTAGGAGATGTCTCAAAACGTCATCAGGAGTCCCGACTAAACCCGTAAATGTAAGAAAATGTAAGAAAATGCATATTTTACGAAAAACATTTTTTGCTAAAATGTCGTAAGGGGGGACCCTGTCGTAAAAATTCCAAAAAACGGACTTGCTTCAGCAGCACAATTCTGGTGCTGTAGTTGTAGGAGATTTCTCAAAACGTCATCAGGAGTCCCTACAAAACCTAAAAATGGCATGAAATGCTTTTTTTTGGAAAACTTTTTTTCACAAAAAAAAATTCAAAAAACAGACTTGCTTCAGCAGCCCAATTCTGGTGCTGTAGTTGTAGGAGATGTCTCAAAACGTCATCAGGAGTCCCGACTAAACCCGTAAATGTAAGAAAATGTAAAAAAATGCATATTTTACGAAAAACATTTTTTGCTAAAATGTCGTAAGGGGGGACCCTGTCGTAAAAACTCCAAAAGACGGACTTGCTTCAGCAGCACAATTCTGGTGCTGTAGTTGTAGGAGAAGTCTCAAAACGTCATCAGGAGTCCCGACTAAACCCGTAATTATAAGAAAATGTAAGAAAATGCATTTTTTACGCGAAACATTTTTTGCTAAAATGTCGTAAGGGGGGACCCTGTCGTAAAAATTCAAAAAAACGGACTTGCTTCAGCAGCACAATTCTGGTGCTGTTGTTGTAGGAGATGTCTCAAAAGGTCATCAGGAGTCCCTACAAAACCTAAAAATGGCATGAAATGCTTTTTTTTGGAAAACTTTTTTTCACAAAAAAAAATTCAAAAAACAGACTTGCTTCAGCAGCACAATTCTGGTGCTGTAGTTGTAGGAGATGTCTCAAAACGTCATCAGGAGTCCCGACTAAACCCGTAAATGTAAGAAAATGTAAAAAAATGCATATTTTACGAAAAACATTTTTTGCTAAAATGTCGTAAGGGGGGACCCTGTCGTAAAAACTCCAAAAGACGGACTTGCTTCAGCAGCACAATTCTGGTGCTGTAGTTGTAGGAGAAGTCTCAAAACGTCATCAGGAGTCCCGACTAAACCCGTAAATATAAGAAAATGTAAGAAAATGCATTTTTTACGCGAAACATTTTTTGCTAAAATGTCGTAAGGGGGGACCCTGTCGTAAAAATTAAAAAAAACGGACTTGCTTCAGCAGCACAATTCTGGTGCTGTAGTTGTAGGAGATGTCTCAAAAGGTCATCAGGAGTCCCGACTAAACCCGTAAATGTAAGAAAATGTAAAAAAATGCATATTTTACGAAAAACATTTTTTGCTAAAATGTCGTAAGGGGGGACCCTGTCGTAAAAATTCCAAAAAACGGACTTGCTTCAGCAGCACAATTCTGGTGCTGTAGTTGTAGGAGATTTCTCAAAACGTCATCAGGAGTCCCTACAAAACCTAACCTGTCGTAAAAATTCCAAAAAACGGACTTGCTTCAGCAGCACAATTCTGGTGCTGTAGTTGTAGGAGATGTCTCAAAACGTCATCAGGAGTCCCTACAAAACCTAAAAATGGCATGAAATGCTTTTTTTTGGAAAACTTTTTTTCACAAAAAAAAATTCAAAAAACAGACTTGCTTCAGCAGCACAATTCTGGTGCTGTAGTTGTAGGAGATGTCTCAAAACGTCATCAGGAGTCCCGACTAAACCCGTAAATATAAGAAAATGTAAGAAAATGCATTTTTTACGCGAAACATTTTTTGCTAAAATGTCGTAAGGGGGGACCCTGTCGTAAAAATTCAAAAAAACGGACTTGCTTCAGCAGCACAATTCTGGTGCTGTAGTTGTAGGAGATGTCTCAAAACGTCATCAGGAGTCCCTACAAAACCTAAAAATGGCATAAATGCTTTTTTTGGGAAAACTTTTTTTTTACAAAAATTTTTTTAAAAAACTGTCTTGTTTCAGCAGCACAATTCTGGTGCTGTAGTTGTAGGAGATGTCTCAAAACGTCATCAGGAGTCCCGACTAAACCCGTAAATGTAAGAAAATGTAAGAAAATGCATTTTTTACGCGAAACATTTTTTGCTAAAATGTCGTAAGGGGGGACCCTGTCGTAAAAATTCAAAAAAACGGACTTGCTTCAGCAGTACAATTCTGGTGCTGTAGTTGTAGGAGAAGTCTCAAAACGTCATCAGGAGTCCCTACAAAACCTAAAAATGGCATGAAATGCTTTTTTTTGGAAAACTTTTTTTCACAAAAAAAATTTCAAAAAACAGACTTGCTTCAGCAGCACAATTCTGGTGCTGTAGTTGTAGGAGATGTCTCAAAACGTCATCAGGAGTCCCGACTAAACCCGTAAATGTAAGAAAATGTAAAAAAATGCATATTTTACGAAAAACATTTTTTGCTAAAATGTCGTAAGGGGGGACCCTGTCGTAAAAACTCCAAAAGACGGACTTGCTTCAGCAGCACAATTCTGGTGCTGTAGTTGTAGGAGAAGTCTCAAAACGTCATCAGGAGTCCCGACTAAACCCGTAAATATAAGAAAATGTAAGAAAATGCATTTTTTACGCGAAACATTTTTTGCTAAAATGTCGTAAGGGGGGACCCTGTCGTAAAAATTCAAAAAAACGGACTTGCTTCAGCAGCACAATTCTGGTGCTGTAGTTGTAGGAGATGTCTCAAAAGGTCATCAGGAGTCCCGACTAAACCCGTAAATGTAAGAAAATGTAAAAAAATGCATATTTTACGAAAAACATTTTTTGCTAAAATGTCGTAAGGGGGGACCCTGTCGTAAAAATTCCAAAAAACGGACTTGCTTCAGCAGCACAATTCTGGTGCTGTAGTTGTAGGAGATGTCTCAAAACGTCATCAGGAGTCCCTACAAAACCTAAAAATGGCATAAATGCTTTTTTTGGGAAAACTATTTTTTTACAAAAAAAAATTTAAAAAACGGTCTTGTTTCAGCAGCACAATTCTGGTGCTGTAGTTGTAGGAGATGTCTCAAAACGTCATCAGGAGTCCCGACTAAAACCGTAAATGTAAGAAAATGTAAAAAAATGCATATTTTACGAAAAACATTTTTTGCTAAAATGTCGTAAGGGGGGACCCTGTCGTAAAAATTCAAAAAAACGGACTTGCTTCAGCAGCACAATTCTGGTGCTGTTGTTGTAGGAGATGTCTCAAAAGGTCATCAGGAGTCCCTACAAAACCTAAAAATGGCATGAAATGCTTTTTTTTGGAAAACTTTTTTTCACAAAAAAAATTTCAAAAAACAGACTTGCTTCAGCAGCACAATTCTGGTGCTGTAGTTGTAGGAGATGTCTCAAAACGTCATCAGGAGTCCCGACTAAACCCGTAAATATAAGAAAATGTAAGAAAATGCATTTTTTACGCGAAACATTTTTTGCTAAAATGTCGTAAGGGGGGACCCTGTCGTAAAAATTCAAAAAAACGGACTTGCTTCAGCAGCACAATTCTGGTGCTGTAGTTGTAGGAGATGTCTCAAAACGTCATCAGGAGTCCCTACAAAACCTAAAAATGGCATAAATGCTTTTTTTGGGAAAACTTTTTTTTTACAAATTTTTTTTAAAAAACTGTCTTGTTTCAGCAGCACAATTCTGGTGCTGTAGTTGTAGGAGATGTCTCAAAACGTCATCAGGAGTCCCGACTAAACCCGTAAATGTAAGAAAATGTAAAAAAAATGCATATTTTACGAAAAACATTTTTTGCTAAAATGTCGTAAGGGGGGACCCTGTCGTAAAAACTCCAAAAAACGGACTTGCTTCAGCAGCACAATTCTGGTGCTGTAGTTGTAGGAGATGTCTCAAAACGTCATCAGGAGTCCCGACTAAACCCGTAAATGTAAGAAAATGTAAGAAAATGCATATTTTACGAAAAACATTTTTTGCTAAAATGTCGTAAGGGGGGACCCTGTCGTAAAAATTCCAAAAAACGGACTTGCTTCAGCAGCACAATTCTGGTGCTGTAGTTGTAGGAGATTTCTCAAAACGTCATCAGGAGTCCCTACAAAACCTAAAAATGGCATGAAATGCTTTTTTTTGGAAAACTTTTTTTCACAAAAAAAAATTCAAAAACAGACTTGCTTCAGCAGCCCAATTCTGGTGCTGTAGTTGTAGGAGATGTCTCAAAACGTCATCAGGAGTCCCGACTAAACCCGTAAATGTAAGAAAATGTAAAAAAATGCATATTTTACGAAAAACATTTTTTGCTAAAATGTCGTAAGGGGGGACCATGTCGTAAAAATTCAAAAAAACGGACTTGCTTCAGCAGCACAATTCTGGTGCTGTTGTTGTAGGAGATGTCTCAAAAGGTCATCAGGAGTCCCTACAAAACCTAAAAATGGCATGAAATGCTTTTTTTTGGAAAACTTTTTTTCACAAAAAAAAATTCAAAAAACAGACTTGCTTCAGCAGCACAATTCTGGTGCTGTAGTTGTAGGAGATGTCTCAAAACGTCATCAGGAGTCCCGACTAAACCCGTAAATGTAAGAAAATGTAAAAAAATGCATATTTTACGAAAAACATTTTTTGCTAAAATGTCGTAAGGGGGGACCCTGTCGTAAAAACTCCAAAAAACGGACTTGCTTCAGCAGCACAATTCTGGTGCTGTAGTTGTAGGAGAAGTCTCAAAACGTCATCAGGAGTCCCGACTAAACCCGTAAATATAAGAAAATGTAAGAAAATGCATTTTTTACGCGAAACATTTTTTGCTAAAATGTCGTAAGGGGGGACCCTGTCGTAAAAATTCAAAAAAACGGACTTGCTTCAGCAGCACAATTCTGGTGCTGTTGTTGTAGGAGATGTCTCAAAAGGTCATCAGGAGTCCCTACAAAACCTAAAAATGGCATGAAATGCTTTTTTTTGGAAAACTTTTTTTCACAAAAAAAAATTCAAAAAACAGACTTGCTTCAGCAGCACAATTCTGGTGCTGTAGTTGTAGGAGATGTCTCAAAACGTCATCAGGAGTCCCGACTAAACCCGTAAATGTAAGAAAATGTAAAAAAATGCATATTTTACGAAAAAAAAATTTTGCTAAAATGTCGTAAGGGGGGACCCTGTCGTAAAAACTCCAAAAAACGGACTTGCTTCAGCAGCACAATTCTGGTGCTGTAGTTGTAGGAGAAGTCTCAAAACGTCATCAGGAGTCCCGACTAAACCCGTAAATATAAGAAAATGTAAGAAAATGCATTTTTTACGCGAAACATTTTTTGCTAAAATGTCGTAAGGGGGGACCCTGTCGTAAAAATTCAAAAAAACGGACTTGCTTCAGCAGCACAATTCTGGTGCTGTAGTTGTAGGAGATGTCTCAAAAGGTCATCAGGAGTCCCGACTAAACCCGTAAATGTAAGAAAATGTAAAAAAATGCATATTTTACGAAAAACATTTTTTGCTAAAATGTCGTAAGGGGGGACCCTGTCGTACAAATTCCAAAAAACGGACTTGCTTCAGCAGCACAATTCTGGTGCTGTAGTTGTAGGAGATGTCTCAAAACGTCATCAGGAGTCCCTACAAAACCTAAAAATGGCATAAATGCTTTTTTTGGGAAAACTATTTTTTTACAAAAAAATTTTTTAAAAACGGTCTTGTTTCAGCAGCACAATTCTGGTGCTGTAGTTGTAGGAGATGTCTCAAAACGTCATCAGGAGTCCCGGCTAAAACCGTAAATGTAAGAAAATGTAAAAAAATGCATATTTTACGAAAAACATTTTTTGCTAAAATGTCGTAAGGGGGGACCCTGTCGTAAAAATTCAAAAAACGGACTTGCTTCAGCAGCACAATTCTGGTGCTGTTGTTGTAGGAGATGTCTCAAAAGGTCATCAGGAGTCCCTACAAAACCTAAAAATGGCATGAAATGCTTTTTTTTGGAAAACTTTTTTTCACAAAAAAAAATTCAAAAAACAGACTTGCTTCAGCAGCACAATTCTGGTGCTGTAGTTGTAGGAGATGTCTCAAAACGTCATCAGGAGTCCCGACTAAACCCGTAAATATAAGAAAATGTAAGAAAATGCATTTTTTACGCGAAACATTTTTTGCTAAAATGTCGTAAGGGGGGACCCTGTCGTAAAAACTCCAAAAAACGGACTTGCTTCAGCAGCACAATTCTGGTGCTGTAGTTGTAGGAGAAGTCTCAAAACGTCATCAGGAGTCCCGACTAAACCCGTAAATATAAGAAAATGTAAGAAAATGCATTTTTTACGCGAAACATTTTTTGCTAAAATGTCGTAAGGGGGGACCCTGTCGTAAAAATTCAAAAAAACGGACTTGCTTCAGCAGCACAATTCTGGTGCTGTAGTTGTAGGAGATGTCTCAAAACGTCATCAGGAGTCCCTACAAAACCTAAAAATGGCATAAATGCTTTTTTTGGGAAAACTTTTTTTTTACAAAAATTTTTTTAAAAAACTGTCTTGTTTCAGCAGCACAATTCTGGTGCTGTAGTTGTAGGAGATGTCTCAAAACGTCATCAGGAGTCCCGACTAAACCCGTAAATGTAAGAAAATGTAAAAAAATGCATATTTTACGAAAAACATTTTTTGCTAAAATGTCGTAAGGGGGGACCCTGTCGTAAAAACTCCAAAAGACGGACTTGCTTCAGCAGCACAATTCTGGTGCTGTAGTTGTAGGAGATGTCTCAAAACGTCATCAGGAGTCCCGACTAAACCCGTAAATGTAAGAAAATGTAAAAAAATGCATATTTTACGAAAAACATTTTTTGCTAAAATGTCGTAAGGGGGGACCCTGTCGTAAAAATTCAAAAAAACGGACTTGCTTCAGCAGCACAATTCTGGTGCTGTTGTTGTAGGAGATGTCTCAAAAGGTCATCAGGAGTCCCTACAAAACCTAAAAATGGCATGAAATGCTTTTTTTTGGAAAACTTTTTTTCACAAAAAAAAATTCAAAAAACAGACTTGCTTCAGCAGCACAATTCTGGTGCTGTAGTTGTAGGAGATGTCTCAAAACGTCATCAGGAGTCCCGACTAAACCCGTAAATATAAGAAAATGTAAGAAAATGCATTTTTTACGCGAAACATTTTTTGCTAAAATGTCGTAAGGGGGGACCCTGTCGTAAAAACTCCAAAAAACGGACTTGCTTCAGCAGCACAATTCTGGTGCTGTAGTTGTAGGAGAAGTCTCAAAACGTCATCAGGAGTCCCGACTAAACCCGTAAATATAAGAAAATGTAAGAAAATGCATTTTTTACGCGAAACATTTTTTGCTAAAATGTCGTAAGGGGGGACCCTGTCGTAAAAATTCAAAAAAACGGACTTGCTTCAGCAGCACAATTCTGGTGCTGTAGTTGTAGGAGATGTCTCAAAACGTCATCAGGAGTCCCTACAAAACCTAAAAATGGCATAAATGCTTTTTTTGGGAAAACTTTTTTTTTACAAAAATTTTTTTAAAAAACTGTCTTGTTTCAGCAGCACAATTCTGGTGCTGTAGTTGTAGGAGATGTCTCAAAACGTCATCAGGAGTCCCGACTAAACCCGTAAATGTAAGAAAATGTAAAAAAATGCATATTTTACGAAAAACATTTTTTGCTAAAATGTCGTAAGGGGGGACCCTGTCGTAAAAACTCCAAAAGACGGACTTGCTTCAGCAGCACAATTCTGGTGCTGTAGTTGTAGGAGATGTCTCAAAACGTCATCAGGAGTCCCGACTAAACCCGTAAATGTAAGAAAATGTAAAAAAATGCATATTTTACGAAAAACATTTTTTGCTAAAATGTCGTAAGGGGGGACCCTGTCGTAAAAATTCAAAAAAAACGGACTTGCTTCAGCAGCACAATTCTGGTGCTGTTGTTGTAGGAGATGTCTCAAAAGGTCATCAGGAGTCCCTACAAAACCTAAAAATGGCATGAAATGCTTTTTTTTGGAAAACTTTTTTTCACAAAAAAAAATTCAAAAAACAGACTTGCTTCAGCAGCACAATTCTGGTGCTGTAGTTGTAGGAGATGTCTCAAAACGTCATCAGGAGTCCCGACTAAACCCGTAAATGTAAGAAAATGCATATTTTACGAAAAACATTTTTTGCTAAAACGTCGTAAGGGGGGACCCTGTCGTAAAAATTCCAAAAAACGGACTTGCTTCAGCAGCACAATTCTGGTGCTGTAGTTGTAGGAGATGTCTCAAAACGTCATCAGGAGTCCCTACAAAACCTAAAAATGGCATAAATGCTTTTTTTGGGAAAACTTTTTTTTTACAAAAAAAAATTTAAAAAACGGTCTTGTTTCAGCAGCACAATTCTGGTGCTGTAGTTGTAGGAGATGTCTCAAAACGTCATCAGGAGTCCCGACTAAACCCGTAAATATAAGAAAATGTAAGAAAATGCATTTTTTACGCGAAACATTTTTTGCTAAAATGTCGTAAGGGGGGACCCTGTCGTAAAAATTCAAAAAAACGGACTTGCTTCAGCAGCACAATTCTGGTGCTGTAGTTGTAGGAGATGTCTCAAAACGTCATCAGGAGTCCCTACAAAACCTAAAAATGGCATAAATGCTTTTTTTGGGAAAACTTTTTTTTTACAAAAATTTTTTTAAAAAACTGTCTTGTTTCAGCAGCACAATTCTGGTGCTGTAGTTGTAGGAGATGTCTCAAAACGTCATCAGGAGTCCCGACTAAACCCGTAAATGTAAGAAAATGTAAGAAAATGCATTTTTTACGCGAAACATTTTTTGCTAAAATGTCGTAAGGGGGGACCCTGTCGTAAAAATTCAAAAAAACGGACTTGCTTCAGCAGTACAATTCTGGTGCTGTAGTTGTAGGAGAAGTCTCAAAACGTCATCAGGAGTCCCTACAAAACCTAAAAATGGCATGAAATGCTTTTTTTTGGAAAACTTTTTTTCACAAAAAAAATTTCAAAAAACAGACTTGCTTCAGCAGCACAATTCTGGTGCTGTAGTTGTAGGAGATGTCTCAAAACGTCATCAGGAGTCCCGACTAAACCCGTAAATGTAAGAAAATGTAAAAAAATGCATATTTTACGAAAAACATTTTTTGCTAAAATGTCGTAAGGGGGGACCCTGTCGTAAAAACTCCAAAAGACGGACTTGCTTCAGCAGCACAATTCTGGTGCTGTAGTTGTAGGAGAAGTCTCAAAACGTCATCAGGAGTCCCGACTAAACCCGTAAATATAAGAAAATGTAAGAAAATGCATTTTTTACGCGAAACATTTTTTGCTAAAATGTCGTAAGGGGGGACCCTGTCGTAAAAATTCAAAAAAACGGACTTGCTTCAGCAGCACAATTCTGGTGCTGTAGTTGTAGGAGATGTCTCAAAAGGTCATCAGGAGTCCCGACTAAACCCGTAAATGTAAGAAAATGTAAAAAAATGCATATTTTACGAAAAACATTTTTTGCTAAAATGTCGTAAGGGGGGACCCTGTCGTAAAAATTCCAAAAAACGGACTTGCTTCAGCAGCACAATTCTGGTGCTGTAGTTGTAGGAGATGTCTCAAAACGTCATCAGGAGTCCCTACAAAACCTAAAAATGGCATAAATGCTTTTTTTGGGAAAACTATTTTTTTACAAAAAAAAATTTAAAAAACGGTCTTGTTTCAGCAGCACAATTCTGGTGCTGTAGTTGTAGGAGATGTCTCAAAACGTCATCAGGAGTCCCGACTAAAACCGTAAATGTAAGAAAATGTAAAAAAATGCATATTTTACGAAAAACATTTTTTGCTAAAATGTCGTAAGGGGGGACCCTGTCGTAAAAATTCAAAAAAACGGACTTGCTTCAGCAGCACAATTCTGGTGCTGTTGTTGTAGGAGATGTCTCAAAAGGTCATCAGGAGTCCCTACAAAACCTAAAAATGGCATGAAATGCTTTTTTTTTGGAAAACTTTTTTTCACAAAAAAAATTTCAAAAAACAGACTTGCTTCAGCAGCACAATTCTGGTGCTGTAGTTGTAGGAGATGTCTCAAAACGTCATCAGGAGTCCCGACTAAACCCGTAAATATAAGAAAATGTAAGAAAATGCATTTTTTACGCGAAACATTTTTTGCTAAAATGTCGTAAGGGGGGACCCTGTCGTAAAAATTCAAAAAAACGGACTTGCTTCAGCAGCACAATTCTGGTGCTGTAGTTGTAGGAGATGTCTCAAAACGTCATCAGGAGTCCCTACAAAACCTAAAAATGGCATAAATGCTTTTTTTGGGAAAACTTTTTTTTTACAAATTTTTTTTAAAAAACTGTCTTGTTTCAGCAGCACAATTCTGGTGCTGTAGTTGTAGGAGATGTCTCAAAACGTCATCAGGAGTCCCGACTAAACCCGTAAATCGTAAGAAAATGTAAAAAAAATGCATATTTTACGAAAAACATTTTTTGCTAAAATGTCGTAAGGGGGGACCCTGTCGTAAAAACTCCAAAAAACGGACTTGCTTCAGCAGCACAATTCTGGTGCTGTAGTTGTAGGAGAAGTCTCAAAACGTCATCAGGAGTCCCGACTAAACCCGTAAATATAAGAAAATGTAAGAAAATGCATTTTTTACGCGAAACATTTTTGCTAAAATGTCGTAAGGGGGGACCCTGTCGTAAAAATTCAAAAAAACGGACTTGCTTCAGCAGCACAATTCTGGTGCTGTTGTTGTAGGAGATGTCTCAAAAGGTCATCAGGAGTCCCTACAAAACCTAAAAATGGCATGAAATGCTTTTTTTGGAAAACTTTTTTCACAAAAAAAAATTCAAAAAAACAGACTTGCTTCAGCAGCACAATTCTGGTGCTGTAGTTGTAGGAGATGTCTCAAAACGTCATCAGGAGTCCCGACTAAACCCGTAAATGTAAGAAAATGTAAAAAAATGCATATTTTACGAAAAAAAATTTTGCTAAAATGTCGTAAGGGGGGACCTGTCGTAAAAACACTCCAAAAAACGGACTGCTTCAGCCAGCACAATTCTGGTGCTGTAGTTGTAGGAGAAGTCTCAAAACGTCATCAGGAGTCCCGACTAAACCCGTAAATATAAGAAAATGTAAGAAAATGCATTTTTTTACGCGAAACATTTTTTGCTAAAATGTCGTAAGGGGGGACCCTGTCGTAAAAATTCAAAAAAAACGGACTTGCTTCAGCAGCACAATTCTGGTGCTGTAGTTGTAGGAGATGTCTCAAAAGGTCATCAGGAGTCCCGACTAAACCAAATGTAAGAAAATGTAAAAAAATGCATATTTTACGAAAAACATTTTTTGCTAAATGTCGTAAGGGGGGACCCTGTCGTACAAATTCCAAAAAACGGACTTGCTTCAGCAGCACAATTTCTGGTGCTGTAGTTGTAGGAGATGTCTCAAAACGTCATCAGGAGTCCCTACAAAACCTAAAAATGGCATAAATGCTTTTTTTGGGAAAACTATTTTTTTACAAAAAAATTTTTTAAAAACGGTCTTGTTTCAGCAGCACAATTCTGGTGCTGTAGTTGTAGGAGATGTCTCAAAACGTCATCAGGAGTCCCGGCTAAAACCGTAAATGTAAGAAAATGTAAAAAAATGCATATTTACGAAAAACATTTTTTGCTAAAATGTCGTAAGGGGGGACCCTGTCGTAAAAATTCAAAAAAACGGACTTGCTCAGCAGCACAATTCTGGTGCTGTTGTTGTAGGAGATGTCTCAAAAGGTCATCAGGAGTCCCTACAAAACCTAAAAATGGCATGAAATGCTTTTTTTTGGAAAACTTTTTTTCACAAAAAAAAATTCAAAAAACAGACTTGCTTCAGCAGCACAATTCTGGTGCTGTAGTTGTAGGAGATGTCTCAAAACGTCATCAGGAGTCCCGACTAAACCCGTAAATATAAAAAATGTAAGAAAATGCATTTTTTACGCGAAACATTTTTTTGCTAAAAATGTCGTAAGGGGGGACCCTGTCGTAAAAACTCCAAAAACGGACTTGCTTCAGCAGCACAATTCTGGTGCTGTAGTTGTAGGAGAAGTCTCAAAACGTCATCAGGAGTCCCGACTAAACCCGTAAATATAAGAAAATGTAAGAAAATGCATTTTTACGCGAAACATTTTTTGCTAAAATGTCGTAAGGGGGGACCCTGTCGTAAAATTCAAAAAAAACGGACTTGCTTCAGCAGCACAATTCTGGTGCTGTAGTTGTAGGAGATGTCTCAAAACGTCATCAGGAGTCCCTACAAAACCTAAAAATGGCATAAATGCTTTTTTTGGGAAAACTTTTTTTTTACAAAAATTTTTTTAAAAAACTGTCTTGTTTCAGCAGCACAATTCTGGTGCTGTAGTTGTAGGAGATGTCTCAAAACGTCATCAGAGTCCCGACTAAACCCGTAAATGTAAGAAAATGTAAAAAAATGCATATTTTACGAAAAACATTTTTTTGCTAAAATGTCGTAAGGGGGGACCCTGTCGTAAAAACTCCAAAAGACGGACTTGCTTCAGCAGCACAATTCTGGTGCTGTAGTTGTAGGAGATGTCTCAAAACGTCATCAGGAGTCCCGACTAAACCGTAAATGTAAGAAAATGTAAAAAAATGCATATTTTACGAAAAACATTTTTTGCTAAAATGTCGTAAGGGGGGACCCTGTCGTAAAAATTCAAAAAAAAACGGACTTGCTTCAGCAGCACAATTCTGGTGCTGTTGTTGTAGGAGATGTCTCAAAAGGTCATCAGGAGTCCCTACAAAACCTAAAAATGGCATGAAATGCTTTTTTTTGGAAAACTTTTTTTCACAAAAAAAAATTCAAAAAACAGACTTGCTTCAGCAGCACAATTCTGGTGCTGTAGTTGTAGGAGATGTCTCAAAACGTCATCAGGAGTCCCGACTAAACCGTAAATATAAGAAAATGTAAGAAAATGCATTTTTTACGCGAAACATTTTTTGCTAAAATGTCGTAAGGGGGGACCCTGTCGTAAAAACTCCAAAAAACGGACTTGCTTCAGCAGCACAATTCTGGTGCTGTAGTTGTAGGAGAAGTCTCAAAAACGTCATCAGGAGTCCCGACTAAACCCGTAAATATAGAAAATGTAAGAAAATGCATTTTTTAACGCGAAACATTTTTTGCTAAAATGTCGTAAGGGGGGACCCTGTCGTAAAAATTCAAAAAAACGGACTTGCTTCAGCAGCACAATTCTGGTGCTGTAGTTGTAGGAGATGTCTCAAAACGTCATCAGGAGTCCCTACAAAACCTAAAAATGGCATAAATGCTTTTTTTGGGAAAACTTTTTTTTTACAAAAATTTTTTTAAAAAACTGTCTTGTTTCAGCAGCACAATTCTGGTGCTGTAGTTGTAGGAGATGTCTCAAAACGTCATCAGGAGTCCCGGACTAAACCCGTAAATGTAAGAAAATGTAAAAAAATGCATTTTTACGAAAAACATTTTTTGCTAAAATGTCGTAAGGGGGGGACCCCTGTCGTAAAAACTCCAAAAGACGGACTTGCTTCAGCAGCACAATTCTGGTGCTGTAGTTGTAGGAGATGTCTCAAAACGTCATCAGGAGTCCCGACTAAACCCGTAAATGTAAGAAAATGTAAAAAAATGCATATTTTACGAAAAACATTTTTTGCTAAATGTCGTAAGGGGGACCCTGTCGTAAAAATTCAAAAAAACGGACTTGCTTCAGCAGCACAATTCTGGTGCTGTTGTTGTAGGAGATGTCTCAAAAGGTCATCAGGGAGTCCCTACAAAACCTAAAAAATGGCATGAAATGCTTTTTTTTGGAAAACTTTTTTTTCACAAAAAAAAATTCAAAAACAGACTTGCTTCAGAAGCACAATTCTGGTGCTGTAGTTGTAGGAGATGTCTCAAAACGTCATCAGGAGTCCCGACTAAACCCGTAAATGTAAGAAAATGCATATTTTACGAAAAACATTTTTTGCTAAAACGTCGTAAGGGGGGACCCTGTCGTAAAAATTCCAAAAAACGGACTTGCTTCAGCAGCACAATTCTGGTGCTGTAGTTGTAGAGATGTCTCAAATAGGAGATGTCTCAAAACGTCATCAGGAGTCCCTACACAAAACCTAAAAATGGCATAAATGCTTTTTTTTGGGAAAACTTTTTTTTTACAAAAAAAAATTTAAAAAACGGTCTTGTTTCAGCAGCACAATTCTGGTGCTGTAGTTGTAGGAGATGTCTCAAAAGGTCATCAGGAGTCCCGACTAAACCCGTAAATGTAAGAAAATGTAAAAAAATGCATATTTTACGAAAAGTATTTTTTGCTAAAATGTCGTAAGGGGGGACCCTGTCGTAAAAATTCCAAAAAACGGACTTGCTTCAGCAGCACAATTCTGGTGCTGTAGTTGTAGGAGATGTCTCAAAACGTCATCAGGAGTCCCTACAAAACCTAAAAATGGCATAAATGCTTTTTTTGGGAAAACTATTTTTTTACAAAAAAAAATTTAAAAAACGGTCTTGTTTCAGCAGCACAATTCTGGTGCTGTAGTTGTAGGAGATGTCTCAAAACGTCATCAGGAGTCCCGACTAAAACCGTAAATGTAAGAAAATGTAAAAAAAATGCATATTTTACGAAAAACATTTTTTGCTAAAATGTCGTAAGGGGGGACCCTGTCGTAAAAATTCAAAAAAAACGGACTTGCTTCAGCAGCACAATTCTGGTGCTGTTGTTGTAGGAGATGTCTCAAAAGGTCATCAGGAGTCCCTACAAAACCTAAAAATGGCATGAAATGCTTTTTTTTTGGAAAACTTTTTTTTCACAAAAAAAATTTCAAAAAACAGACTTGCTTCAGCAGCACAATTCTGGTGCTGTAGTTGTAGGAGATGTCTCAAAACGTCATCAGGAGTCCCGACTAAACCCGTAAATATAAGAAAATGTAAGAAAATGCATTTTTTACGCGAAACATTTTTTGCTAAAATGTCGTAAGGGGGGGACCCTGTCGTAAAAATTCAAAAAAACGGACTTGCTTCAGCAGCACAATTCTGGTGCTGTAGTTGTAGGAGATGTCTCAAAACGTCATCAGGAGTCCCTACAAAACCTAAAAATGGCATAAATGCTTTTTTTGGGAAAACTTTTTTTTTTACAAAAAATTTTTTTAAAAAACTGTCTTGTTTCAGCAGCACAATTCTGGTGCTGTAGTTGTAGGAGATGTCTCAAAACGTCATCAGGAGTCCCGACTAAACCCGTAAATGTAAGAAAATGTAAAAAAAAATGCATATTTTACGAAAAACATTTTTTTGCTAAAATGTCGTAAGGGGGGACCCTGTCGTAAAAACTCCAAAAAACGGACTTGCTTCAGCAGCACAATTCTGGTGCTGTAGTTGTAGGAGATGTCTCAAAACGTCATCAGGAGTCCCGACTAAACCCGTAAATGTAAGAAAATGTAAGAAAATGCATATTTTACGAAAAACATTTTTTTGCTAAAATGTCGTAAGGGGGGACCCTGTCGTAAAAAATTCCAAAAAAACGGACTTGCTTCAGCAGCACAATTCTGGTGCTGTAGTTGTAGGAGATTTCTCAAAACGTCATCAGGAGTCCCTACAAAACCTAAAAATGGCATGAAATGCTTTTTTTTGGAAAACTTTTTTTCACAAAAAAAAATTCAAAAAACAGACTTGCTTCAGCAGCCCAATTCTGGTGCTGTAGTTGTAGGAGATGTCTCAAAACGTCATCAGGAGTCCCGACTAAACCCGTAAATGTAAGAAAATGTAAAAAAAATGCATATTTTACGAAAAAACATTTTTTGCTAAAATGTCGTAAGGGGGGACCCTGTCGTAAAAAACTCCAAAGGACGGACTTGCTTCAGCAGCACAATTCTGGTGCTGTAGTTGTAGGAGAAGTCTCAAAACGTCATCAGGAGTCCCGACTAAACCCGTAATTATAAGAAAATGTAAGAAAAATGCATTTTTTACGCGAAACATTTTTTGCTAAAATGTCGTAAGGGGGGACCCTGTCGTAAAAATTCAAAAAAAACGGACTTGCTTCAGCAGCACAATTCTGGTGCTGTTGTTGTAGGAGATGTCTCAAAAGGTCATCAGGAGTCCCTACAAAACCTAAAAATGGCATGAAATGCTTTTTTTTTGGAAAAACTTTTTTTCACAAAAAAAAATTCAAAAAACAGACTTGCTTCAGCAGCACAATTCTGGTGCTGTAGTTGTAGGAGATGTCTCAAAACGTCATCAGGAGTCCCGACTAAACCCGTAAATGTAAGAAAATGTAAAAAAATGCATATTTTACGAAAAACATTTTTTGCTAAAATGTCGTAAGGGGGGACCCTGTCGTAAAAAACTCCAAAAGACGGACTTGCTTCAGCAGCACAATTCTGGTGCTGTAGTTGTAGGAGAAGTCTCAAAACGTCATCAGGAGTCCCGACTAAACCCGTAAATATAAGAAAATGTAAGAAAAATGCATTTTTTTACGCGAAACATTTTTTGCTAAAATGTCGTAAGGGGGGACCCTGTCGTAAAATTAAAAAAAACGGACTTGCTTCAGCAGCACAATTCTGGTGCTGTAGTTGTAGGAGATGTCTCAAAAGGTCATCAGGAGTCCCGACTAAACCCGTAAATGTAAGAAAATGTAAAAAAAATGCATATTTTTACGAAAAACATTTTTTTGCTAAAATGTCGTAAGGGGGGACCCTGTCGTAAAAATTCCAAAAAACGGACTTGCTTCAGCAGCACAATTCTGGTGCTGTAGTTGTAGGAGATGTCTCAAAACGTCATCAGGAGTCCCTACAAAACCTAAAAAATGGCATGAAATGCTTTTTTTTTGGAAAACTTTTCTTCACAAAAAAAAATTCAAAAAACAGACTTGCTTCAGCAGCACAATTCTGGTGCTGTAGTTGTAGGAGATGTCTCAAAACGTCATCAGGAGTCCCGACTAAACCCGTAAATATAAGAAAATGTAAGAAAATGCATTTTTTACGCGAAACATTTTTTGCTAAAATGTCGTAAGGGGGGGACCCTGTCGTAAAAATTCAAAAAAAACGGACTTGCTTCAGCAGCACAATTCTGGTGCTGTAGTTGTAGGAGATGTCTCAAAACGTCATCAGGAGTCCCTACAAAAACCTAAAAATGGCATAAATGCTTTTTTTGGGAAAACTTTTTTTTTACAAAAATTTTTTTTAAAAAACTGTCTTGTTTCAGCAGCACAATTCTGGTGCTGTAGTTGTAGGAGATGTCTCAAAACGTCATCAGGAGTCCCGACTAAACCCGTAAATGTAAGAAAATGTAAGAAAAATGCATTTTTTACGCGAAACATTTTTTGCTAAAATGTCGTAAGGGGGGACCCTGTCGTAAAAAATTCAAAAAAAACGGACTTGCTTCAGCAGTACAATTCTGGTGCTGTAGTTGTAGGAGAAGTCTCAAAAACGTCATCAGGAGTCCCTACAAAACCTAAAAATGGCATGAAATGCTTTTTTTTTGGAAAACTTTTTTTCACAAAAAAAATTTCAAAAAACAGACTTGCTTCAGCAGCACAATTCTGGTGCTGTAGTTGTAGGAGATGTCTCAAAAACGTCATCAGGAGTCCCGACTAAACCCGTAAATGTAAGAAAATGTAAAAAAATGCATATTTTACGAAAAACATTTTTTTGCTAAAATGTCGTAAGGGGGGACCCTGTCGTAAAAACTCCAAAAGACGGACTTGCTTCAGCAGCACAATTCTGGTGCTGTAGTTGTAGGAGAAGTCTCAAAACGTCATCAGGAGTCCCGACTAAACCCGTAAATATAAGAAAATGTAAGAAAATGCATTTTTTACGCGAAAACATTTTTTGCTAAAATGTCGTAAGGGGGGGACCCTGTCGTAAAAATTCAAAAAAACGGACTTGCTTCAGCAGCACAATTCTGGTGCTGTAGTTGTAGGAGATGTCTCAAAAGGTCATCAGGAGTCCCGACTAAACCCGTAAATGTAAGAAAATGTAAAAAAATGCATATTTTACGAAAAACATTTTTTTGCTAAAATGTCGTAAGGGGGGACCCTGTCGTAAAAAATTCCAAAAAACGGACTTGCTTCAGCAGCA